>NC_143023.1:99896366-100196366 GCF_057628025.1 Oncorhynchus mykiss | reverse complement strand
AACAAAGTGGCATAGTTTAAAGTGGCTAGTGATACATGTATTACATAAGGATACAGTCGATGATATAGAGTACAGTATATACGTATGCATATGAGATGAATAATGTAGGGTAAGTAACATTATATAAGGTAGCATTGTTTAAAGTGGCTAGTGATATATTTACATCATTTCCCATCAATTCCCATTATTAAAGTGGCTGGAGTTGAGTCAGTGTCAGTGTTAGTGGTGGCTGTTTAACAGTCTGATGGCCTTGAGATAGAAGCTGTTTTTCAGTCTCTCGGTCCCAGCTTTGATGCACCTGTACTGACCTCGCCTTCTGGATGATAGCGGGGTGAACAGGCAGTGGCTCGGGTGGTTGATGTCCTTGATGATCTTTATGGCCTTCCTGTGACATCGGGTGGTGTAGGTGTCCTGGAGGGCAGGTAGTTTGCCCCCGGTGATGCGTTGTGCAGACCTCACCACCCTCTGGAGAGCCTTACGGTTGAGGGCGGAGCAGTTGCCGTACCAGGCGGTGATACAGCCCGCCAGGATGCTCTCGATTGTGCATCTGTAGAAGTTTGTGAGTGCTTTTGGTGACAAGCCAAATTTCTTCAGCCTCCTGAGGTTGAAGAGGCGCTGCTGCGCCTTCTTCACAATGCTGTCTGTGTGAGTGGACCAATTCAGTTTGTCTGTGATGTGTATGCCGAGGAACTTAAAACTTGCTACCCTCTCCACTACTGTTCCATCGATGTGGATAGGGGGGTGTTCCCTCTGCTGTTTCCTGAAGTCCACAATCATCTCCTTAGTTTTGTTGACGTTGAGTGTGAGGTTATTTTCCTGACACCACACTCCGAGGGCCCTCACCTCCTCCCTGTAGGCCGTCTCGTCGTTGTTGGTAATCAAGCCTACCACTGTTGTGTCGTCCGCAAACTTGATGATTGAGTTGGAGGCGTGCGTGGCCACGCAGTCGTGGGTGAACAGGGAGTACAGGAGAGGGCTCAGAACGCACCCTTGTGGGGCCCCAGTGTTGAGGATCAGCGGGGAGGAGATGTTGTTGCCTACCCTCACCACCTGGGGGCGGCCCGTCAGGAAGTCCAGTACCCAGTTGCACAGGGCGGGGTCGAGACCCAGGGTCTCGAGCTTGATGACGAGCTTGGAGGGTACTATGGTGTTGAATGCCGAGCTGTAGTCAATGAACAGCATTCTCACATAGGTATTCCTCTTGTCCAGATGGGTTAGGGCGGTGTGCAGTGTGGTTGAGATTGCATCGTCTGTGGACCTATTTGGGCGGTAAGCAAATTGGAGTGGGTCTAGGGTGTCAGGTAGGGTGGAGGTGATATGGTCCTTGACTAGTCTCTCAAAGCACTTCATGATGACGGAAGTGAGTGCTACGGGGCGGTAGTCGTTTAGCTCAGTTACCTTAGCTTTCTTGGGAACAGGAACAATGGTGGCCCTCTTGAAGCATGTGGGAACAGCAGACTGGTATAGGGATTGATTGAATATGTCCGTAAACACACCGGCCAGCTGGTCTGCGCATGCTCTGAGGGCGCGGCTGGGGATGCCGTCTGGGCCTGCAGCCTTGCGAGGGTTAACACGTTTAAATGTCTTACTCACCTCGGCTGCAGTGAAGGAGAGACCGCATGTTTTCGTTGCCGGCCGTGTCAGTGGCACTGTATTGTCCTCAAAGCGGGCAAAAAAGTTGTTTAGTCTGCCTGGGAGCAGGACATCCTGGTCCGTGACTGGGCTGGATTTCTTCCTGTAGTCCGTGATTGACTGTAGACCCTGCCACATGCCTCTTGTGTCTGAGCCGTTGAATTGAGATTCTACTTTGTCTCTGTACTGACGCTTAGCTTGTTTGATAGCCTTGCGGAGGGAATAGCTGCACTGTTTGTATTCGGTCATGTTACCAGACACCTTCCCCTGATTAAAAGCAGTGGTTCGCGCTTTCAGTTTCACGCGAATGCTGCCATCAATCCACGGTTTCTGGTTAGGGAATGTTTTAATCGTTGCTATGGGAACGACATCTTCAACGCACGTTCTAATGAACTCACACACCGAATCAGCGTATTCGTCAATGTTGTTGTCTGACGCAATACGAAACATGTCCCAGTCCACGTGGTGGAAGCAGTCTTGGAGTGTGGAGTCAGCTTGGTCGGACCAGCGTTGGACAGACCTCAGCGTGGGAGCCTCTTGTTTTAGTTTCTGTCTGTAGGCAGGGATCAACAAAATGGAGTCGTGGTCAGCTTTTCCGAAAGGGGGGCGGGGCAGGGCCTTATATGCGTCGCGGAAGTTAGAGTAACAATGATCCAAGGTCTTTCCACCCCTGGTTGCGCAATCGATATGCTGATAAAATTTAGGGAGTCTTGTTTTCAGATTAGCCTTGTTAAAATCCCCAGCTACAATGAATGCAGCCTCCGGATGAATGGTTTCCAGTTTGCAAAGAGTTAAATAAAGTTCGTTCAGAGCCATCGATGTGTCTGCTTGGGGGGGGATGTATACGGCTGTGATTATAATCGAAGAGAATTCTCTTGGTAGATAATGCGGTCTACATTTGATTGTGAGGAATTCTAAATCAGGTGAACAGAAGGATTTGAGTTCCTGTATGTTTCTTTCATCACACCATGTCACGTTAGTCATAAGGCATACGCCGCCGCCCCTCTTCTTACCAGAAAGTTGTTTGTTTCTGTCTGCGCGATGTGTGGAGAAACCCGTTGGCTGCACCGCTTCGGATAGAGTCTCTCCAGTGAGCCACGTTTCCGTGAAGCAAAGAACGTTACAGTCTCTGATGTCCCTCTGGAATGCTACCCTTGCTCGGATTTCATCAACCTTGTTGTCAAGAGACTGGACATTGGCAAGAAGAATGCTAGGGAGTGGTGCACGATGTGCCCGTCTCCGGAGTCTGACCAGAAGACCGCCTCGTTTCCCTCTTTTTCGGAGTTGTTGTTTTTTTGGGTCGCTGCATGGAATCCACTCAGTTGTCCTGTTTGTAAGGCAGAACACAGGATCCGCGTCGCGAAAAACATATTCTTGGTAGTACTGATGGTGAGTTGATGCTGATCTTATATTCAGTAGTTCTTCTCGACTGTATGTAATGAAACCTAAGATGAGCTGGGGTACTAATGTAAGAAATAACACGTAAAAAAACAAAAAACTGCATAGTTTCCTAGGAACGCGAAGCGAGGCGGCCATCTCTGTCGGCGCCATTGTCCATACGGAGACAGAGAGGCGCTGTTTGCTCTGATGTTTTCTCCTGTGAGATTGATGAGTCTGGGGGAATGATCAATATATTCAGAGATGACGTATCAGATCTCAGATTTTTTTGGGGGGTGGGGGGGCACTGTGGTGGCCAATCAGATTTCAAAAGGTGGCCGTGGCCACACAGGGCCACACAGGGCACTGGCCACCCTGGGCACCGCTACAGGTCCATAGGGCACTGGCCACCCTGGGCACCGCTACAGGTCCATAGGGCACTGGCCACCCTGGGCACCGCTACAGGTCCATAGGGCACTGGTCAGTAGTGCAACATAGGGAGTTGTTCCTAGCCACCGTGCTTCTACACCTGCATTGCTTGCTGTTTGGGGTTTTAGGCTGGGTTTCTGTACAGCACTTTGAGATATCAGCTGATGTACGAAGGGCTTTATAAACACATTTGATTTGATGTGGGGAATAAGGTTCCATTTGGGATGCACAAAATGTTCTCATTCATCCAAAATCAGATGAAATAACTGCAGAAGTCTTGCTATCTCTCCAAGCATTTGTCAACTCTAAAGCCTTTCTGGACAGAGAAAAAAAAAAGAAGGTTCCCTACCTTGTTAGTGGTGAAGGCATCCCATACAATCACTTTTCCATCCTGAAAAGAAGTTAGATTAGGAAAAAAACATTAGAAGTGGCACACAGGCCTAAGATTCTTTACATTTCCAACAAAATGTTACAAATGTGATCACTACTGAAAGCAGTGCATATTATTTTAAACTCAGCACCATGGACAGCGACCGTCAGTATCTCAGATGTGACTACTGAAATATGCACACATCTGTTTTAGGAGCTTTTCCCGAACCTCAAATTGAGCGACGAGCGATGAGCTTTACAATAAGAGAGGAAGAGGTCGAAGCGAGAGAGGTTTATTCCGACGAAAATCTGTCCACGAAAAATAAGACCATCTTTTAGGTCTTCAGAAACCTACCCAATAATCTAATACTCACCTGTGATGAGCTGACGATCCTCCTCTTGTCCTTACACCAGTCCATGCAGAGAACTTTGTTTCCATGTCCCTTTAGAGTACGCCGGGTCTTCATGATAAACTGGCCCAGTCCATCCACCTTCTCTGCCACCTGGTGTACTGTAGTAGGGACCAAGATCCTATGTTACTGTACTGTACTGTAGTAGGGACCAAGATCCTATGTTACTGTACTGTACTGTAGTAGGGACCAAGATCCTAGGTTACTGTACTGTACTGTAGTAGGGACCAAGATCCTATGTTACTGTAGTAGGGACCAAGATCCTAGGTTACTGTACTGTACTGTAGTAGGAACCAAGATCCTATGTTACTGCAGTAGGGACCAAGATCCTATGTTACTGTACTGTAGTAGGGACCAAGATCCTAGGTTAGTGTACTGTAGTAGGGAGTAGGAACCAAGATCCTACGTTACCGTACTGTAGTAGGGACCAAGATGCTACGTTACTGTACTGTAGTAGGGACCAAGATCCTATGTTACTGTACTGTAGTAGGGACCAAGATCCTACGTTACTGTACTGATGTAGGGACCAAGATCCTACATTACTGTACTGTAGTAGGGACCAAGATCCTACGTTACTGTACTGTAGTAGGGACCAAGATCCTACGTTACTGTACTGTAGTAGGGACCAAGATCCTACGTTACTGTACTGTAGTAGGGAGTAGGAACCAATATTCAACTTTACTACTGTCATGACGTGGCCCTCTTTCGGTATAGCGAGTACCCTCCCCCTCTCTCTCTCACCAACTCTCTCCTCCCCCTACACCCAGGTTCTGTTATCTCAGGTTGTGAATTCCATGAGGAGACTCTCCTTAGGGCCAGGCAGTATAGAGAGAGGGTTACACAGTAGAACAAAGGAATATCTTCTACATCACAGAACTTGAGAACTGAACAATGTCCATGTTTTGGAGAATGTGTAAACGGTCGGTGGAGAAGCCAGCTACAACCCGGGCCATTTTGTTTTATGATTGTGACCTCAGGAAAGACAATACGGCCACATTACCATAACTCTGTTTATACAGGAGCCTCCGTTATGAGGTTTGCATCTAATTATTGTATAAAATGAATGAGTAAAGATGAAACTATTTGTGAAATGATGTAAGATGGTGTTGAACCATTAATGTGAGAGAATTGTCTTCCCTTCAAAGTTTAACTAAGTCATTGGCCCACCACCATGAGCACAGACATTGATCTGGCGTTATGGGACAGCCCTCTTCTACTGTTCCAAATTAAAACCCCACCTGAAGAAATCCTCTTCAGACCATGCCTGCCTCGGTCAACTGAGGGAGCGAAGGTTGAGTAGAGACCACAAAAAAACCTCAGTAGAAGCTAAGGTTGTAATGGTTGTTGAAAATCTCAAACTATCGATACCGACAGAATAAGAGCAAATCTTCTATACTAATTACTAGTCTGCAGCTAGAATTTATGTTGACTGACTGTGAAGACCGACAACCGCCGAAACAGCTAATCTATAAGAACATTTCTGAATGGGACTCTGAGGTATCCATTCTAACTACGAAGGACCCCAGGGAAGGAGAGAGAAGTTCGGATGAACTTTCCAACAGAAAGACGAACGATTCCAACAGAGATCTCTGACGACACACTGAGCGTATATATATATATTGATTGCAATGATTCCCGAATGAGTGAGCGTTCATGTGCAAAGGATTAGCATTTCAATTATTAGAATTATCAACTGTGTAGTGACTTGTGTAATACCCGCCCTTCTCAGTCCACATCCACTTCCCTTTGTCTACCAAGCCATCATATCGGCTTAGCGCACTAGGGAACCTCCCTATCATTTCCTTGTAATCACATCTACTGTTTGTTTATGCATTTCTGTGATTATTTAGTTAGTTAGTAAATAAATGACTAAGAAAATAAATTGGTGTATGGATGATTCATAGTGAAGGCTGGGTTCATGCAGATAACCAACAATTTACGATGTTTGGAATGAGACTAACGTGAGATAACGAATAATTCATTAATTAGAAGACTATTTGAAGAGTTATATTAGGAAAATTATAACTATGTAATCTGAAGATTTTCCTTGGTGCCCCGACTTCCTAGTTAATTACATTTACATGATTAGTTTAATCACGTAATAATAATTACAGAGAATTGATTTGATAAAAAAAACAGTCTTCAAATGAATGATGCCAAAGACACGACACTGTCCTGGAGTAGGGATCAAGATCCAACATTACTGTAGTAGGGACCAAGATCCTACGTTACTGTAGTAGGGACCAAGATCCAACATTACTGTAGTAGGGACCAAGATCCAACATTACTGTAGTAGGGACCAAGATCCAACATTACTGTAGTGGGGACCAAGATCCAACATTACTGTAGTAGGGACCAAGATCCAACATTACTGTAGTAGGGATCAAGATCCAACATTACTGTAGTAGGGATCAAGATCCAACATTACTGTAGTAGGGACCAAGATCCAACATTACTGTAGTAGGGATCAAGATCCAACATTACTGTAGTAGGGACCAAGATCCAACATTACTGTAGTAGGGATCAAGATCCAACATTACTGTAGTAGGGATCAAGATCCTACGTTACTGTAGTAGGGATCAAGATCCAACATTACTGTAGTAGGGACCAAGATCCTACGTTACCGTACTGTAGTAGGGACCAAGATCCTACGTTACTGTAGTAGGGATCAAGATCCAACATTACTGTAGTAGGGATCAAGATCCAACATTACTGTAGTAGGGACCAAGATCCAACATTACTGTAGTAGGGATCAAGATCCAACATTACTGTAGTAGGGACCAAGATCCAACATTACTGTAGTAGGGACCAAGATCCAACATTACTGTAGTGGGGACCAAGATCCAACATTACTGTAGTAGGGACCAAGATCCAACATTACTGTAGTAGGGACCAAGATCCTACGTTACTGTAGTAGGGACCAAGATCCAACATTACTGTAGTAGGGACCAAGATCCAACATTACTGTAGTAGGGACCAAGATCCAACATTACTGTAGTAGGGATCAAGATCCTACGTTACCGTACTGTAGTAGGGACCAAGATCCTACGTTACTGTAGTAGGGACCAAGATCCAACATTACTGTAGTGGGGACCAAGATCCAACATTACTGTAGTAAGGACCAAGATCCAACATTACTGTAGTAGGGACCAAGATCCAACATTACTGTAGTAGGGACCAAGATCCTACGTTACCGTACTGTAGTAGGGACCAAGATCCTACGTTACTGTAGTAGGGACCAAGATCCAACATTACTGTAGTAGGGACCAAGATCCAACATTACTGTAGTAGGGACCAAGATCAAACATTACTGTAGTAGGGACCAAGATCCAACATTACTGTAGTAGGGTCCAAGATCCAACATTACTGTAGTAGGGTCCAAGATCCAACATTACTGTAGTAGGGACCAAGATCCAACATTACTGTAGTGGGGACCAAGATCCTACATTACTGTAGTAGGGACCAAGATCCAACATTACTGTAGTAGGGTCCAAGATCCAACATTACTGTAGTAGGGTCGAAGATCCAACATTACTGTAGTAGGGACCAAGATCCAACATTACTGTAGTGGGGACCAAGATCCTACATTACTGTAGTAGGGACCAAGATCCAACATTACTGTAGTGGGGACCAAGATCCTACATTACTGTACTGTAGTAGGGACCAAGATCCAACATTACTGAAGTAGGGACCAAGATCCTACATTACCGTACTGTAGTAGGGACCAATATCCTACGTTACCATACTGAGGTAGGGACCAAGATCCTACATTACTGTAGTAGGGACCAAGATCCAACATTACTGTAGTAGCGACCAAGATCCAACATTACTGTAGTAGGGACCAAGATCCAACATTACTGTAGTGGGGACCAAGATCCTACATTACTGTACTGTAGTATGGACCAAGATGCTACGTTACTGTACTGTAGTAGGGACCAAGATCCTACGTTACCGTACTGTAGTAGGGACCAAGATCCTACGTTACTGTAGTAGGGACCAAGATCCAACATTACTGTAGTAGGGACCAAGATCCAACATTACTGTAGTAGGGACCAAGATCCAACATTACTGTAGTGGGGACCAAGATCCTACATTACTGTACTGTAGTAGGGACCAAGATGCTACGTTACTGTACTGTAGTAGGGACCAAGATCCTACGTTACTGATGTAGGGACCAAGATCCTACATTACTATACTGTAGTAGGGACCAAGATCCTACGTTACTGTACTGTAGTAGGGACCAAGATCCTACGTTACTGTACTGTAGTAGGGACCAAGATCCTACGTTACTGTACTGTAGTAGGGACCAAGATCCTACGTTACTGTACTGTAGTAGGGACCAAGATCCTATGTTAGTGTACTGATGTTAAAAGTGGTTAGTTGTGGACCAATATCAGACATTAGTGCACTGTTGAAGGGATCAATCTATGGTTAGAGTGGTTAGTTACAGACACCAAGCAATATCCGACGTTTGTGTACTGTTGTTATAGGGACGAATATCCGACGTTAGTCTACTGTTGTTATAGGGACGAATATCCGATGTTTGCTTATGGTGTTATCATACCATGAGCTGAGCAGGGTCTTAAATGTGTTCTAGCATTAAAACATCCCACCGGGTTGGGGATTCATATTAAACCGCAGTAAACGGTTAGAGATGTTAAAATTAATCTCTCTGATCTCAACGAGGTCGACAAACTAAAGCATAAATCAAGGATGAATATTGTTTTAAGCACCATCTCGGCTATAATAAAACGGTGCTTTTGAGTGAGAAAAGAAATAGCAAATAGAGGAGTAAATTCCACCAAAGCCTAGGCTATATGTCTAATTGCAGCCGGAAATGCATCTTGTCATTTGAACAAATCCGAGTGATATTAATACATAGGCGAGCAAGTGGCTTCAAATATAATAACCGTTTACAAATGAATGAAGAATTATCTATTTTCTTCGTGTGACCGAGTCAGTGCTCTGATAATAGCAATATGACAAATTCACAATATAGGCCTATTATATCTATATCTATATTCTGATATGGTCGTGTTTACATTTTGCATGCAGTACTATTCGGAAGGCAGTGTTTTGATTCGCGGGGCCTTCCCTCTCGTCTCATTTTCAGCACCACTCACGTTCAACATCATGCAGCTTCGCTCTTTCGTCCTCGAGCTTCGTTTTCAACGTGTCCGATTCCGCTTTTAGGTTGGTGAGAGTCTCATTCGGTTGTACCTCCTGTGTAGCCATTTCAGGGTTTGTGGAAAATATCATATATATTCCCGTTGTCAGAGCAGATGCGGGCAGCAAAAAAAAGAAGAGAAGAGAGAGTATATTTTGCAAGCTAAGGACGCGGGGCTCACAGCTGATGCAGCTCTCATGACGTCAGAGAAAAGATGCTTTCTCAGTTTTCGAGAGGGAGGCTGCCATCGACGCTATGTAGACTAGATCCATCACGTGCGCAATAGCTACTTATATGATCAAACACAATTTGACGCAAAAAAAGAGAGAATTGTTTTTCCCTCAACCATAGTATAAAACATTCTAGACATGGTCAACACTGATGCGATCATGTAGGTCTAAAGTGTACACGTTAGCATATGTGTAAGAAATCCTTACAAAAAAAAAAAAACAGAAATCAACTAATACATCATTTTATTCGCATGTAATTCATTTTAGGCACATGTATTTACAGAGCCTTCAGGAAGTGTTCACACCCCTTGACTTTTCCCCTTTACATTGTTGTTACAGCCCGAATTTAAAATGGATTACATTTAGATATTGTCGTCACTGGCCGACACACAATACCCCACAATGTCAAAGTTGAATTATGTTTAAAATATATATATATATATATATATATATATAAAAAAAATAAAAAAAAAAACATGACTCAGAGGTGTAAATACTTACTGTATGTAAATTCAATATTTCTGTATTACATTTATCAATTTGCAAAAAATGTCTAAAAATATGTTTTCACTTCATTATGGGGTATTGTGTATAGATGGGTAAGAAAAACACTCAAT
This sequence comes from Oncorhynchus mykiss, assembly GCF_057628025.1. Classification (NCBI taxonomy): domain Eukaryota; kingdom Metazoa; phylum Chordata; class Actinopteri; order Salmoniformes; family Salmonidae; genus Oncorhynchus; species Oncorhynchus mykiss. The sequence goes on along the minus strand of NC_143023.1, from coordinate 100,186,135 downwards.
TTAATCAACTTTGAATTTAGGCTGTAACACAACAAAATGTGGAAGAAGTCAACGGGTATGAATAATTTCAGAACTAATATATATAAACACAACAAAGGGTTGTTTCATGAACTGAAATTTAAAAAAATCCCAGAAATGTTCCCAACGCACTTATTTCTCTCAAAAAAGCATATTTCTTTAAAATTATGTGAACCAATTTGTTTACATCCCTGGTGGATGCTGGTGAAACTGTGGGATCGTCTGAAACCAGCCACCCAGACAGCTGATGAAACTGTGGGTTTGTCTGAAACCAGCCACCAGGACAGCTGATGAAACTGTGGGTTTGTCTGAGACCAGCCACCAGGACAGCTGATGAAACTGTGGGTTTGTCTGAGACCAGCCACCAGGACAGCTGATGAAACTGTGGGTTTGTCTGAGACCAGCCACCAGGACAGCTGATGAAACTGTGGGTTTGTCTGAGACCAGCCACCAGGACAGCTGATGAAACTGTGGGTTTGTCTGAAACCAGCCACCAGGACAGCTGATGAAACTGTGGGTTTGTCTGAGACCAGCCACCAGGACAGCTGATGAAACTGTGGGTTTGTCTGAGACCAGCCACCAGGACAGCTGATGAAACTGTGGGTTTGTCTGAGACCAGCCACCAGGACAGCTGATGAAACTGTGGGTTTGTCTGAGACCAGCCACCAGGACAGCTGATGAAACTGTGGGTTTGTCTGAGACCAGCCACCAGGACAGCTGATGAAACTGTGGGTTTGTCTGAGACCAGCCACCAGGACAGCTGATGAAACTGTGGGTTTGTCTGAGACCAGCCACCAGGACAGCTGATGAAACTGTGGCACAACTGAAGACTTTCTGCAGAAACCGTCTCAGAGAAGCTGATCTGCTCGTCGTCCTCACCAGGGTCTTGACCTGACTGCAGTTCGGTGTCATCACAGACTTCAGTGGGGAAATGCTTACCTTCAATGGCCACTGGCTGGAGAAGTGTTCTCTCGAAGGATGAATCGTGGTTTCAACTGTACCGGGCAGATGGCAGACAGACAGCATGTATGGCGTTGTGTGGATGAGTGGTTTACTGATGGCAACATTGTGAACAGAGTGCCCTATGGTGGTGGTGGGGTTATGGTATGGGCAAGGCAATAGCTACGGATAATGATTTTAAATCGATGGCAATTTGAATGCACAGAGATACCGTGACGAGATCCTGAGGCCCATTGTCATGCCATTCATCCAACCACCATAACCTCATGTTTCAGCATGAACATTTGATCATATTACTCCAGTGCTAGCCTCCCTACACTGGCTTCCTGTCAAGGCAAGGGCTGATTTCAAGGTTTTACTGCTAACCTACAAAGCATTACATGGGCTTGCTCCTACCTATCTCTCTGATTTGGTCCTGCCGTACATACCTACACGTACGCTACGGTCACAAGACGCAGGCCTCCTATTTGTCCCTAGAATTTCTAAGCAAACAGCTGGAGGCAGGGCTTTCTCCTATAGAGCTCCATTTTTATGGAATGGTCTGCCTACCCATGTGAGAGAAGCAGACTCTGTCTCAACCTTTAAGTCTTTACTGAGGACTCATCTCTTCAGTGGGTCATATCATTGAGTGTAGTCTGGCCCAGGAGTGGGAAGGTGAACGGAAAGGCTCTGGAGCAACGAACCGCCCTTGCTGTCTCTGCCTGGCCGGTTCCCCTCTTTCCACTGGGATTCTCTGCCTCTAACCCTATTACAGGGGCTGAGTCACTGGCTTACTGGTGCTCTTCCATGCCGTCCCTAGGAGGGGTGCGTCATTTGATTGGGTTTAGTCACTGACGTGAGCTTCCTGTCTGGGTTGGCGCCCCACCTTGGGTTGTGCTGTGGCAGAGATCTTTGTGGGCTATACTCGGCCTTGTCTCAGGATGGTAAATTGCTGGTTGAAGATATCCCTCTAGTGGTGTGGGGGCTGTGCTTTGGCAAAGTGGGTGGGGTTATATCCTTCCTGTTTGGCCCTGTCTGGGGGTGTCCTCGGATGGGGCCAGTGTCTCCTGACCCCTCCCCTTCACAAAAAATACAGTTTTATATCTTTATGTTTGAAGCCTGAAATGTGGCAAAAGGTCGCAAAGTTCAAGGGGGCCGAATACTTTCGCAAGGCACTGTATATACATTTGATTTGATAATGCACGGCCCCATGTCGGTAGGGTGTATGCAGCCATTGAAGAGGAGTGGGGACAACATTCCACAGGCCACAATCAACAGCCTGATCAACTCTATGTGAAGGAGATGTGTCGCGCTGCATGAGACAAATGGTGGTCACACCAGATACTGACTGGTGTTCTGATCCACACCAGATACTGACTGGTTTTCTGATCCACACCAGATACTGACTGGTTTTCTGATCCACACCAGATACTGACTGGTTTTCTGATCCACGCCCCTACCTTTTTTAAGGTATCTGAGACCAACAGATGTATATCTGTATTCCCAGTCATGTGAAATCCATAGATTAGGCACCTAATGAATTTATTTCAATTGAGTGATTTCCTTATATAAAACTGTAACTCCGTAAAATCTCTGAAATTGTTGCATGTTTCCGTTTATATTTTTGTTCGGTATATTATTTAAGATACAAAAATACTTCTACAGTATGATTTACAAAATATATATATTTGAAAACAAAACAAAAAAAGACATTTGATGTACCGTGCATGTTACTCCAAAACATTGAGTATTTGACATATTTGAATTTACTACAAAAAAAAAACAGCAGTTTGATATTGAACTTATTGAACTTTAAACTGTTTTCTGCAGAAGTGCATTTCCCATCTCATCCAGCTGAGAAGTAACGTTTCTCACTGTACTCTCCAAGCATTTAGCTCTGCAACAGCATCTGCATTTACGTCACAAAATTCAGACGTCAGAGTAATATTTATTTCAAACTGTATTATCGGACACTAAATCATTTTTAAAAGGCTATTTGGCTACAATGGTAGTTGGTCGCACCCGAGATGCTGGTAGACAGTGGCACCTCACTCCTGCCAGGTTTTCACCCCGTCATCCCTGGGATTCAAACCAGCAACCTTTAGGTTAATGGACCGCTTCTCTAAAGTCAAGGCTACCGCCTCCCCCAGAGGTCAGGGGTTAGATCCTGGTGATGAAGCCCAGTCTGAGGCTGGATGGCAGTTGTAGTAGCTCCAGGGCCTGAGAGGATGGGGTGAAGGGGAAGGTGACCTGGAAACGATACTGGGTATCTAACATCAACTGGGAGGATCCCCCCTCACGGTCCTGGAGCAAGCCCTGAGGACAAGGGAAATACATTCATTTCTTAAATTTAGTTCATGGAACTGGTTTTGGATTGTCTTGAATTTCCATATACTGGAACTGCTGTGATTAAAATAATTTCATAATAATTCAGGTGCACATGATCCTTGTCACGTGATCGGGATGCACATTTACACCTTACCTGAACTTTGCGGACAAAGGACGGTGCCACCCTTTTCTCAAAATCATCAATGGGAGTGTAAGAATTCAGAATCTTGACAATCTAGAACAGGACAATAAACAAGGTTCTGTCAGTGACACTGAGTAATATTCACAGTAAATCTAAAGTACTGCCCGTGTTAAGTATCTGTAAGGATAGGGGTACAACATTTTGTTAGCTTCTTGTCAAAGCATTATGGGTAATGTAGTACAGGAAGAAACATCAGCTAGATTCAGCCGCGGGACGATCCTTTCTTGAGCAGATCGTCAGGGGACTGGAACATAATTACTAATAAATTTACAGACTGAAAATTGACCGCAAGAAATACACAAACAAACAGATTTGACTAAAATCATTTCAAACCTTCCTTACATGTGTATACAATCACATCTCTCTATTACGTGTGGGAATAGTTGAGAACTGATTTCCTAAATTAAAATCACTTAGTGCTGATTTCCTGGTGCTTTTACAGTGTTTACTGTCCAACAATAAAATGTAAAAAAAATAAAAATAATAAGTATATTTATTTTTGCTCAGAAAACTTGGGTGGGGGGGACCAAATAACCCCCCCCCCGCAGGCCGCTAGTTGGAGAACCCTGTAGTACATCGTCCTTCAGTACCTGTACAGTGTTGAGTTCAGAGCATTGTTCTATGATTTCCTTGGCGTCGTCATCAGTGGTCTTGTTGACCTGCAGTAGCCAGGCAGCCTGACACAGAGGCTTCAGAGTTTCCATGGCACTGGTACCCTGCACGAGGTCCTTCTCCTTCAGCCACTCCTCCAGGTAACTGATGTTACACCTGCAAAACAGGTAGCCTAGCGGTTAGGGGGCGTTCGGACAGTAAACGAAAGGTCGCTGGTTCCAATCACCTGGAAAACAAACAGGTAACTGGACGTTACACCTGGAAACATGTTGCTACGTTACCTACAGTAGCATACAGACAGGTGCCTGAAACATGTTTCTACGTTACCTACAGTAACATACAAACAGGTGCCTGAAACATGTTTCTACGTTACCTACAGTAACATACAGACAGGTACCTGAAACATGTTGCTATGTTACCTACAGTAGCATATAGACAGGTACCTGAAACATGTTGCTATGTTACCTAACATACAGAAAGGTAACCGGAAACATGTTGCTACGTTACCTACAGTAGAATACAGACAGGTCCCTGAAACATGTTGCTATGTTACCTAACATACAGACAGGTACCTGAAACATGTTGCTATGTTACCTACAGTAGCATACAGACAGGTACCTGAAACATGTTGCTATGTTACCTACAGTAGCATACAGACAGGTACCTGAAACATGTCGCTACGTTACCTACAGTAGAATACAGACAGGTACCTGAAACATGTTGCTATGTTACCTACAGTAGCATACAGACAGGTACCTGAAACATGTTGCTACGTTACCTACAGTAGAATACAGACAGGTACCTGAAACATGTTGCTACGTTACCTACAGTAGAATACAGACAGGTACCTGAAACATGTTGCTATGTTACCTACAGTAGAATACAGACAGGTACCTGAAACATGTTGCTATGTTACCTACAGTAGCATACAGACAGGTACCTGAAACATGTTGCTATGTTACCTACAGTAGCATACAGACAGGTACCTGAAACATGTTGCTACGTTACCTACAGTAGCATACAGACAGGTACCTGAAACATGTTGCTACGTTACCTACAGTAGCATACAGACAGGTACCTGAAACATGTTGCTACGTTACCTACAGTAGCATACAGACAGGTACCTGAAACATGTTGCTATGTTACCTACAGTAGCATACAGACAGGTACCTGAAACATGTTGCTATGTTACCTACAGTAGCATACAGACAGGTACCTGAAACATGTTGCTACGTTACCTACAGTAGAATACAGACAGGTACCTGAAACATGTTGCTACGTTACCTACAGTAGCATACAGACAGGTACCTGAAACATGTTGCTACGTTACCTACAGTAGAATACAGACAGGTACCTGAAACATGTTGCTACGTTACCTACAGTAGCATATAGACAGGTACCTGAAACATGTGTTACGTTTAACATACGTTGTAGGAACTTTCACTGTTTGCTGGGGAGGATTTAACTTCCCATCTCTTCCTCTGTTTCTTCTTGTTCATCACACACACACACCCCTACCTGATCTGCATGCCCTTCCTACAGGAGCACATGTCTTTGCGTAGCAGGATGTTGTTGAGTGTGGCCGCACCCACCAGGAAGAAAGTCTGTTTCAAAGCCTGTTGGGACAACACAGGGTCAGACAAACACAGGTAGATGTTGGACAAGACAGGGTCAGACACAAACACAGGTAGATGTTGGACAAGACAGGGTCAGACACAAACACAGGTAGATGTTGGACAAGACAGGGTCAGACACAAACACAGGTAGATGTTGGACAACACAGGGTCAGACACAAACACAGGTAGATGTTGGACAAGACAGGGTCAGACAAACACAGGTAGATGTTGGACAAACAGGGTCAGACACAAACACAGGTAGATGTTGGACAACACAGGGTCAGACACAAACACAGGTAGATGTTGGACAACACAGGGTCAGACACAAACACAGGTAGATGTTGGACAAGACAGGGTCAGACACAAACACAGGTAGATGTTGGACAACAGGGTCAGACACAAACACAGGTAGATGTTGGACAACACAGGGTCAGACACAAACACAGGTAGATGCAAATAGAACCTGAAAATCATAGAGGTCCAAGAATCGATACCTGTGCAACCCCACAATTGATCCCAAGAGGGAGTTTACTCCTTTCCCCTACAGCCCCCAGGACACACACACACTGCCCCCCCCCCCCACCTGTCTGACCAGACCCTGAGTGACCCTCCTCCTACCTGTCTGCCCCCCCTCCCCTCGTCCTACCCGTCTGACCCCCCTCCCCTCGTCCTACCCGTCTGCCCCCCCTCCCCTCGTCCTACCCGTCTGCCCCCCCTCCCCTCGTCCTGCCCGTCTGCCCACCCTCCTCCTACCTGTTTGCCCCCCCCCCCTTCCTATCGGTCTGATTCCCCTTACTTGTCTGACCCCCCCCCCCCCCCCCCCCATCTGACCAGCCCCTCTGATCCCCCCCTACCTGTCTGATCCCCCCCTCTCCTACCTGTCTGACCAGACCCTGAGTGACCCCCCCGTCCTACCTGTCTGACCAGCCCCTCCTCCTACCTGTCTGACCAGACCCTGAGTGACCCCCCCGTCCTACCTGTCTGACCAGCCCCTCCTCCTACCTGTCTGACCAGCACCTCCTCCATGCCATGCTGACTCATAGTGCTGTGGTACAGACTGAGCTGCTGGAGGAGAGAAGAGATGGTGTAGACCTCCTGGTCCTCATAGATGCTGCTGGAACGCTTACGGAAACCTGTAGGCTTCATACTAGAGATTCCCTGGAGACTCTCATGCTCCAGCATACCAGGAACTGGAGGAAACAGACACACACTCCTTATGTACAACAGGTACTGTATGCATGTGTGAAAACCTATATTGACATTTTTAACCTTTATATAACAATACTTTCTTGGATTTCTACAAATATTTAATGGAAAGTGACTATCAATGTATGTATCAGGGTAGCCTAGTGGTTAGAGTGGAGGGATGACAGGTAGCCTAGTGGTTAGAGTGGAGGGATGGCAGGTATCCTAGTGGTTAGAGTGGAGGGGCGGCAGGTAGTCTAGTGGTTAGAGTGGAGGGGCGGCAGGTAGCCTAGTGGTTAGAGTGGAGGGGCGGCAGGTAACCTAGTAGTTAGAGTGGAGGGGCGGCAGGTATCCTAGTGGTTAGAGTGGAGGGGCGGCAGGTAGTCAAGTGGTTAGAGTGGAGGGGCGGCAGGTAGCCTAGTGGTTAGAGTGGAGGGGCGGCAGGGTATCCTAGTGGTTAGAGTGGAGGGGCGGCAGGTAGCCTAGTGGTTAGAGTGGAGGGGCGGCAGGGTAGCCTAGTGGTTAGAGTGGGGGGGTGGCAGGTAGTCAAGTGGTTAGAGTGGAGGGGCGGCAGGTAGCCTAGTGGTTAGAGTGGAGGGGCGGCAGGTAGCCTAGTGGTTAGAGTGGAGGGACTGCAGGTAGCCTAGTGGTTAGAGTGGAGGGGCGGCAGGTAGTCTAGTGGTTAGAGTGGAGGGACTGCAGGTAGCCTAGTGGTTAGAGTGGAGGGACTGCAGGTAGCCTAGTGGTTATAGCGTTGGACTATTAACCGGAAGGTTGCAAGATCTTATCCTCCGAGCTGGCAAGGTACAAATCTGTCGTTCTGCCCCTGAGCAGGCAGTTAACCCACTGTTCCTAGGCCGTCATTGAGAATTAGAATTTGTTCTCAACTGACTTGCCTAGTTAAATAAAGGTTAAATAAATCAAATAAAAAATCATATCAATGTACAGTACCATTGTAGAATAATAGTGAAGACATCAAAACTATGGAATCATGTAGTAACCAAAAAAAAGTGTTAAGCAAATCATAATATATTTTATATTCTTCAAAGTTGCCCCCCTTTGCCTTGACAGCTTTGCATTCTCTCAACCAGCTTCATGAGGTGCTGTCTCTGCCTGGCCGGTTCCCCTCTCTCCACTGGGACTCGCTGCCTCAAACCCTATTACAGGGGCTGTGTCACTGGCTTACTGGTGCTCTTCCATGCCGTCCCTAGGAGGGGTGCGTCACTTGAGTAGGGTTGAATCGCTGATGTGATCTTCCTGTCTGGGTTGGTGCCCCCCCTTGGGTTGTGCCGTGGCGGAGATCTTTGTGGGCTATACTCGGCCTTGTCTCAGGATGGTAAGTTGCCGGTTGAAGATATCCCTCTAATGGCTGTGCTTTGGCAAAGGGGATGGGGTTATATCCTGCCTGTTTGGCCCTGTCCTGGGGTATCATTGGCTGGGGCCACAGTGTCTCCCCACCCCTCCTGTCTCAGCTTCCAGTATTTACGCTGCAGTAGTTTGTGTCGGGGGGCTAGGGTCAGTCTGTTATATCCGGTGTCCTGTGTGAATTTAAGTATGCGCTCTCTTATTCTCTTTCTTTCTCTCTCTCGGAGGACCTGAGCCCTAGGACCATGCCTCAGGACTACCTGACATGATGACTCTTTGTTGTCCCCAGTCCACCTGGCCGTGCTGTTGCTCCAGTATCAACTGTTCTGCCTGCGGCTATGGAACCCTGACCTGTTCACTGTGTTTACTATTATTTGACCATGTTGGTCATCTATGAACATTTGAACATCTTGGCCATGTTCTGTTATAATCTACACCCGGCACAGCCAGAAGAGGACTGGCCACCCCTCATAGCCTGGTTCCACTCTAGGTTTCTTCCTAGGTTCTGGCCTTTCTAGGGAGTTTTTCCTAGGCACCATGCTTCTACACCTGCATTGCTTGCTGTTTGGGGTTTTAGGCTGGGTTTCTGTACAGCACTTTGAGATATCAGCTGATGTAAGAAGGGCTATTTCATTTAATTGGATTTGAAATACATTTAAATTAACAGGTGTGCCTTGTTAAAAGTTAATTTGTGGAATTTCTTTCAACTGTTCAGAGGAGACTGCGTGAATCAGGCCTTCATGGTCAAACTGCTGCAAAGAAACCACTACTAAAGGACACCAATAATAAGAAGAGACTTGCTTGGACCAAGAAACACGAGCAATGGACATTAGACCGGTGGAAACATGTCCTTCGGTCTGATGAGTCCAAATGAGAGATGTTTGGTTCCAACCGCCGTGTCTTTGTGAGATGCAGAGTAGGTGAACCGATGATCTCTGCATGTGTGGTTCCCACCGTGAAGCATGGAGGAGGAGGTGTGAGGGCGCTTTGCTGGTGACACGGTCAGCGATTTATTTAGAATTCAAGGCACACTAAACCAGCATGGTTACCACAGCATTCTGCAGCGATACACCATCCCATCTGGTTTGCGCTTAGTGGGACAAACACCCTCCTACTACCTGTAGGAAGAGTGTGCAAAACTGTCATCAAGGCAAAGGGTGGCTACTTTGAAGAATCTAAAATATATTTGGATTTGTTAAACACTTTTGTTGGGTTACTACATGATTCCATATGTGTTATTTCATAGTTTTGATGTCTTCACTGTTATTCTAAAATGAAGAAAATAGTAAAAAAATTAAGAAAAAACCCTGGAATGAGTAGGTGTGTCCAAACTATTTTGACTGGTACTGTACATCATGTTGTTATCTTATGAGAGTAACCTACCGATCATAGGCATAAGAGCCTTCTCCATAACAGATATAAACTGGTGGTAGATACGGATGGCCAGATCACTGAAGATCTGTCTGTGTTCAGACAAGTTGTTATCTTATGAGAGTAACCTACCGATCATAGGCATAAGAGCCTTCTCCATAACAGATATAAACTGGTGGTAGATACGGATGGCCAGATCACTGAAGATCTGTCTGTGTTCAGACAAGTTGTTATCTTATGAGAGTAACCTACCGATCATAGGCATAAGAGCCTTCTCCATAACAGATATAAACTGGTGGTAGATACGGATGGCCAGATCACTGAAGATCTGTCTGTGTTCAGACAAGTTGTTATCTTATGAGAGTAACCTACCGATCATAGGCATAAGAGCCTTCTCCATAACAGATATAAACTGGTGGTAGATACGGATGGCCAGATCACTGAAGATCTGTCTGTGTTCAGACAGGTCAAAGTTCTGCAAGCAGTTCTTCTTCTGACGCGGAGAGTTCTGTTTCATAAACTCCTGTGGAAAACGCCGGATAAAAATGAACATTTTATAATAATAACAACAACAACAGATCTTTAGGTCAGAGTATTACTACGTAAATATGAAACAACATATGGACTGGTACATTATCTGTGGATAGAACCCCTTGATGGTGTGCCGTATTAAATAGTAGAGGACGATCCTACCTCCTCTCCACTGTACTGCTTCAGACAGTTGAGCATGTGGTACATGTTCGAGAGCCAGAACGACAGCAATTCAAAGTCTGCTTGGTGATCCTGAGACAGGTAAACAAATGACAACAACATAAAAAAACAACAAACAAATCCTGATAAGATCCTCATTTGATATGTAAACAAGGTCTTTCATTCCCCCAGGGACAAAAGAAGAACACACACACACACACACACACACAACATTTTGGCCTGTTATGAGTTTTCAGAGTCGTATGAAGAACTGTGAAATGCAGAACAGGAACAGAATAGAACGCTGACTCAGTTTACCGTGATGACCTTCTTAACCCCGCTGATTATGGCGTTCATGAGGGACTTGAGCTTTGCTCCGTCGTTGAGGTAGTCAGCGTGGCGGACACACATGAAGAGAAGCTGGGCGGCCATGTTGGGGATCATGTTGACCACTACCCCCCTGGGTTTCAGGTCTGCAAACATAGGACAGTTACAAACATGGGCCAGATTAACGGACACACATGAAGAGAAGCTGGGCGGCCATGTTGGGGATCATGTTCACCACCACCCCCCTGGGTTTCAGGTCTGACGAAGAGCCGAGTGGTGTTAAGGACACACAACGGAAAGATTTTTGCAAAAAAAATATTTAAAAAAAATAAAAAAACAAGGGCATTCCTTATTGGACAAGTGCAGGTAGTCCCTCCCTGTTTCAGTCTTTCTTCCATTTGATGCCTAATGAACACAACCCAGTTAGAGACATGAGCCAAACCCTGTATACTGCTGCTGCTGTTTGACATGTCACACTTTCATAGTGAGAACCAGTTGTTAGTTCATCCTCTCAGGTTCGTGTGATCTATTTTTCTTAGGCCACGTAGACCTCTGGGGTCATGCGATACGTTAAAAACGACGTCAACTCCAACAAGAGTGGTGACGTGTTCGGTACCCAGAATGGTGACGTGTTCATTACCCAGAATTATGTATTGAATGAGCTTGGGTTCATCCTCCCTCTTGTACTCCAACATTCCGAGGTATTCTTTGGGAATAGTGGGCGCTGGCGTTTGATTGGCTGAGGAAGAAACCACAAAAAGAAACAGGAAATGAGCTGAATATCAAATGATAGATGGAATGTACCAGAAGTTTACTTTGTCAGTGCATAATCATGTTACCTTTCTCGGATGTTTGAAGACTCTTGATTTTATTTTGCAGCTTCCTTATCAACCGATCCTTCATGTCGAGCTGTTCTTCAAAGTCCTGGAATTAAACGTAAATATCACAAGGACTGAATTACACACACAGTCATTCAAACAGTCAGTCAAACAGTCAAACACAAACAGTCAGTCAAACACAAACAGTCAGTCAAACACAAACAGTCAGTCAAACACAAACAGTCAGTCAAACACAAACAGTTAGTCAGTCAAACACAAACAGTTAGTCAGTCATTCAAACAGTCAGTCAAACACAAACAGTCAGTCAAACACAAACAGTCAGTCAAACACAAACAGTCAGTCAAACACAAACAGTCAGTCAAACACAAACAGTCAGTCAAACAGTCAGTCAAACACAAACAGTTAGTCAGTCAAACAGTCAGTCAGAAACAAACAGTCAGTCAGTCAAACAGTCATTCAAACAGTCAGTCAGTCAAACACAAACAGTTAGTCAGTCAGTCAAACACAAACAGTTAGTCAGTCAGTCAAACAGTCATTAAAACACAAACAGTCAGTCTCACAGTCAGTCTCACAGTCAGTCTCACAGTCACAAACAAACAAACAGTCACAAACAAACAAAGTCAGTCAGTCACACACCATGTTCTCTGCAGTGAGTCGTGATGCCTCCTGAGTGAATCTGGTCTTGGCCTCGGTCTCCGTGTTCTTCTGTCTCCTGAGCACCTCCTCCAGCTCCTCCACCCTCCTCTCCACCTCCTCCTTCTCCCGCTCCACCTGCTCATGCTGCTCCAACAGCCTGAACAGAGAGGTTAGGGGGTCAGTTGAGATCAGAATAGTAATGACGGCTTGATTGTGGTTCAGTTGGTAAGGGCGTGGTGCTAGCATGTCGAGATAGTGGTTGTGGGTTCAATTCCCGTTGGGATTGATACATACACAGTGTAAATGTATGCACTCACTGTCCTGCAAGTCGCTTTGGATAAAAGCATCTGTAGACAATGGAATATTGTTATATGATTTCAGGGCTTGAGGATGTACAACCGTACCTGCGTTGGGAGGCTTCCTCTTCAACATTCATCTGAAGCTTTTTTGATATCTCCTCAATTTTTTCTAAAAAAAAAGAGAAATGATTGTAATGACTTCCTGAGTTGACTGGATAACAATGACACTGACCCCGAACCTAGAGGCCGAAGTGATGGTGTAGTGTACTGTGTCTACCTGTCATCCCTCTGGTCTGCTCCTCCAGTTGCTCCTCCAGTTCCTGTTTATGTCGTTGTAGCTCTGACACCGTCTGCTTCAGTTCAGGTATGACCATGTTTTCCTGGTTCAGCCTGGTCACTTCCTGGCCGATGCTGTCGTTGACAGACATTTTTTCTTGGAAGAGTTTCTGCAGCTGATTGTTTTCGTTCTGCAGGTGTTCCACCTTGAACGTCAGCCCCTCTATCTGGCTGTCGGAGACCTCTTTCTGTTCCTTCTGCTTTCTCTCCAGCACTCTGCCGGCAGACAGACGAACAGACAAAACACTCACACACAGTCACAAACAAGTCACACAGTCAGACAGACCAACAACCGGTGTCAGACAGACCAACAACCAGTGTCAGACAGACCAACAACCAGTGTCAGACAGACAAACAACCAGTGTCAGACAGACAAACAACCAGTGTCAGACAGACAAACAACCAGTGTCAGACAGACAAACAACCAGTGTCAGACAGACAAACAACTAGTGTCAGACAGACAAACAACCAGTGTCAGACAGACAAACAACCAGTGTCAGACAGACAAACAACCAGTGTCAGACAGACAAACACCTTAATTCACTAGCCTTGGACATCAAATGATCACCGTGTGAAATAGAGATGTCTATTTTCTTAACACTCAGTAAGGTTTATTCCTCACATTGGGGCAGAACGGCCATGTGAATCCTTACAGTAGCAGTGCTAACATTATGTCACGTAGCAGTGCTAACATTATATCACGTAGCAGTGCTAACATTATGTCACGTAGCAGTGCTAACATTATGTCACGTAGTAGCAGTGCTAATATTATGTCACGTAGTAGCAGTGCTAACATTATGTCACGTAGTAGCAGTGCTAACATTATGTCACGTAGCAGTGCTAACATTATGTCACGTAGCAGTGCTAACATTATATCACGTAGCAGTGCTAACATTATGTCACGTAGCAGTGCTAACATTATGTCACGTAGTAGCAGTGCTAACATTATGTCACGTAGTAGCAGTGCTAACATTATGTCACGTAGCAGTGCTAACATTATGTCTCGTAGTAGCAGTGCTAACATTATGTCACGTAGCAGTGCTAACATTATGTCACATAGTAGCAGTGCTAACATTATGTCGGGTAGGGGATTTGTGGAGACAGCACAAACTGATCTGGGACCAGTAGGGGTTTGTGGAGACAGCACAAACTGATCTGGGACCAGTAGGGGTTTGTGGAGACAGCACAAACTGATCTGGGACCAGTAGGGGTTTGTGGAGACAGCACAAACTGATCTGGGACCAGTAGGAATTTGTGGAGACATCACAAACTGATCTGGGACCAGTAGGGATTTGTGGAGACAACACAAGCTGATCTGGGTTTGTGGAGACAACACAAACTGATCTGGGACCAGTAGGGGTTTGTGGAGACAGCACAAACTGATCTGGGACCAGTAGGGGTTTGTGGAGACAGCACAAACTGATCTGGGACCCGTAGGGGTTTGTGGAGACAGCACAAACAGATCTGGGACCAGTAGGGGTTTGTGGAGACAGCACAAACAGATCTGGGACCAGTAGGGATTTGTGGAGACAGCACAAACTGATCTGGGACCAGTAGGGGTTTGTGGAGACAGCACAAACTGATCTGGGACCAGTAGGGGTTTGTGGAGACAGCACAAACTGATCTGGGACCAGTAGGGGTTTGTGGAGACAGCACACACTGATCTGGGACCAGTAGGGGTTTGTGGAGACAGCACAAACTGATCTGGGACCAGTAGGGGTTTGTGGAGACAGCACATACTGATCTGGGACCAGTAGGGGTTTGTGGAGACAGCACAAACTGATCTGGGACCAGTAGGGGTTTGTGGAGACAGCACAAACTGATCTGGGACCAGTAGGGGTTTGTGGAGACCGCACAAACTGATCTGGGACCAGTAGGGGTTTGTGGAGACAGCACAAACTGATCTGGGACCAGTTTGGATTTGTGGAGACAACACAAGCTGATCTGGGTTTGTGGAGACAACACAAACTGATCTGGGACCAGTATGGGTTTGTGGAGACAACACAAACTGATCTGGGACCAGTAGGGGTTTGTGGAGACAGCACAAACTGATCTGGGACCAGTAGGGGTTTGTGGAGACAGCACAAACTGATCTGGGACGAGTAGGGGTTTGTGGAGACAACACAAACAGATCTGGGACCAGTAGGGGTTTGTGGAGACAACACAAACAGATCTGGGACCAGGTTAATGTAGAGATCCAGAGTGGATGGGGTAAAACCAAACGTGTCAGACCTGGTAGCTTTCTGCAGCCCATCAAAAGCCGTCAACAGATCCCCAGCTTCATATATCTGTTCTGGCCCATCGGAGGCCAACCTTTTAACAAAAAAACATGTGTAAACTGGATTGAACCTATCATTGTCCCAAATATGTATAGAGAATAATATATAGTTACATATGTATAGAGATTACACTACCTGGAAATGACCTCCTCTTCCATCACGCCACCAAGAAGTTGTCTTGTAATCACACTCATCTTAGCTATAGGAAAAGAGTCACAAACGATCACGGCCTGGCGACAAACCGATCATGGCCTGGCGACAAACCGATCATGGCCTGACGACAAAACGATCACGGCCTGGCAACAAAACCTTTTGGAAGCACTTCATCCTTTTTTCACACTATCATGCCGACCTGAACCACCCTGTACTGGACCTGAACCACCCTGTACTGGACCGGAGCTGAACCACCCTGTACTGGACCTGAACCACACTGTACCTGACCTGAACCATACTGGACCTGAACCACCCTGTACTGTACCTGAACCATACTGGACCGGAACCATACTGGACCTGACCCACACTGTATTGGACCTAAACAACACTGGACCTGACACACCCCGTACTGGACCTGAACCACCCTGTACTGGACCTGAACCACCCTGTACTGGACCTGAACCACCCTGTACTGGACCTGAACCACCCTGTACTGGACCTGAACCACCCTGTACTGGACCACCCTGTACTGGACCTGACCTACACTGTACTGGACCTGACCTACACTGTACTGGACCTGAACCACCCTGGACTGGACCACCCTGTACTGGACCACCCTGTACTGGACCACCCTGTACTGGACCACCCTGTACTGGATCTGACCTACACTGTACTGGACCGGCTCGGATATTTTCTTTTCACATTGTCCTTTCCACTGCATCAGCAACTATGGTGGATGGGTAACCAGGACAGTATAGGGCACAGTAGTGTGAATTAACCGAGTAGACCTACTGTACCTATCGCTTCTTCTGACTGCCCCTTCATTCTCCGGTCCAGATCATCTCTCTGGGTTTGGAGGTTATGAAGATCCTTCCGTAACTCAGGTATAACCTTGGAAGAAGAAAATCAATCAATGAACTAACCAACCAATCAATACATTCATCCATCCATCAATCAATACATCAGTCAAGTAATCCTTCACCCTTTGAACCTCACCTTGACGTGCTTGGTGAGCAGTACGACCAATCACCTCACCTTGACATGCTTGGTGAGCAGTACGACCAATGACCTCACCTTGACGTGCTTGGTGAGCTATACGACCAAATGACCTCACCTTAACGTGCTTGGTGAGCAGTACGACCAATGACCTCACCTTGACGTGCTTGGTGAGCTATACGACCAAATGACCTCACCTTGACGTGCTTGGTGAGCTATACGACCAAATGACCTCACCTTGACGTGCTTGGTGAGCAGTACGACCAATGACCTCACCTTGACGTGCTTGGTGAGCTATACGACCAAATGACCTCACCTTGACGTGCTTGGTGAGCTATACGACCAAATTACCTCACCTTGACGTGCTTGGTGAGCTGTATGACCTGGTCCTGTAGATCAGTGTTGACCTGCGCCCCCTCCTCCGTCTGTCTCTGCAGGCGGACTCTCTCCTCCTTCAGCCTCCTGTTCTCCTCCCTCAGAATCTCCACCTCCTTCTCATGGTCCTCCTTCTGCAGGTCAAGGTTGTTCTCTGCAATCCTGAGAAACTAAACTAGATAAATATCGTGTCCTTTTCACAATACTGGACCTGACCTGAACAACACTGTACTTACCCATACTGGACCTGACCATTACTGTACTGGACCATATTGGACCTGACCCATACTGGACTGGACCATATTGGACCTGACCCATACTGGACTGGACCATACTGGACCATATTGGACCTGACCCATACTGGACTGGACCTGGACCATACTGGACTGGACCCATCCTGGACCTGACCATTACTGGACCTGACCATTACTGGACCTGACCCATACTGGACCTGACCCATTCTGGACCTGACCAACACTGGACCTGACCCATACTGTACTGGACCATACTGGACCTGTCCCATACTGGACCTGACCCATACTGGACCTGACCCATACTGGACCTGACCAACACTGGACCTGACCCATACTGTACTGGACCATTACTAGACCTGACCCATACTAGACTGGACCATACTGGACCTGACCCATACTAGACTGGACCATACTGGACCTGACCCATACTAGACCTGACCCATACTGTACTGGACCATACTGGACCTGACCAATACTGTACTGGACCATACTGGACCTGACCCATACTGTACTGGACCTGACCCATACTGTACTGGACCTGACCCATACTGGACTGGACCATACTGGACCTGACCCATACTGGACCTGACCCATACTGGACCTGACCCATACTGGACCTGACCCATACTTTACTGGACCATACTGGACCTGACCCATACTAGACTGGACCATTACTGGACCTGACCATTACTGGACCTGACCATTACTAGACCTGACCATTACTGGACCTGACCATTACTGGACTGGACCATACTGTACTGGACCATTACTAGACCTGACCCATACTGGACCTGACCATTACTGGACTGGACCATACTGTACCTGACCATTACTAGACCTGACCCATACTGTACCTGACCATTACTAGACCTGACCCATACTGGACCTGACCCATACTGGACCTGACCCATACTAGACCTGACCCATACTAGACTGGACCATTACTAGACCTGACCCATACTGGACCTGACCCATACTGGACCTGACCCATACTGGACCTGACCCATACTGGACCTGACCATTACTGGACCTGACCCATACTAGACTGGACCATTACTGGACCTGACCCATACTAGACCTGACCCATACTGGACCTGACCCATACTGGACCTGACCCATACTACACTGGACCATTACTGGACCTGACCATTACTGGACCTGACCCATACTAGACTGGACCATTACTGGACCTGACCCATACTGGACCTGACCCATACTGGACCTGACCCATACTGGACCTGACCCATACTACACTGGACCATTACTGGACCTGACCATTACTAGACCTGACCATTACTAGACCTGACCATTACTAGACCTGACCCATACTGGACTGGACCATACTGGACCTGACCCATACTAGACTGGACCATTACTGGACCTGACCATTACTGGACCTGACCATTACTAGACCTGACCATTACTAGACCTGACCATTACTAGACCATTACTAGACCTGACCATTACTGGACCTGACCATTACTAGACCTGACCCATACTGGACCTGACCCATACTGGACCTGACCATTACTGGACCTGACCATTACTGGACCTGACCCATACTAGACTGGCTCAGATATTCCCACTGTTCCTGCTACTATGGTGGATGAGTAACCAGGCCAGCCCAGTACAGCTTAGCTTGGTTTAGCTCGGCTCAGCTCAGAAGTTAAAAAAAACGTTATAGGTACACGAAGCAACTCTTACTTCCTCAATCTTTCTTCTCGTTCCAGATCTTCTTTCAGAGTCGTCTTGATTTGATCGAAGCCGTCTAGAAATTAAAGAAGTGAAACACAGTATAAAATGACTATAAGGGGATAATATTCTGGACCCATACTTGTAGGTTTGGGTGATGTCAACCTCTGTGACCAATCGTGATTAAGTACCCATAAAACATGGTGATATAAAGATGGTATCGCCCCTTATTGGCAAGAAATACCTTTTAAAAAGACAGCTAGCGCAAGCTCACATGCTCCGGGAGGGACGAGAGGCTTCATGACTAAATATATTTTGGAGCTAACAATTTTTTTTTTAGTCGCCTCTGTTGGAGCTGTGGCACGAAAGAGGTGTGTGTGTCTCGACGGACGGATGGACGGACGGACGGACGGTTGTAAAATCATCAAGGGCCCGGCTGAAGAGCACATAACTCTGCTGTCCCCCACAACTGGCTGATTATTCATTTATTCAAATTTGTAGGTCTAGGCTTCTATAGTTGTAGATCGGTTGTAGCCTACCTTGCTAATAGTAGGCTATGGAAATAGGCCTACTCTACACACAGTTTATTTTAGAAGTCTTTTGACTTCTCATTCGACATTTCCCATCTTCATATGTTTGCTCAATTTCACTACTTGTTACCTGTAATAATTATCCTTCAAAATCAAGCGGTGATAGAAAATGGCCGATAGAGAGACTGACTTTCAAAATGGTTCCCATTTGTAAACTGCAACTTTAGGACATTACCCACTTTATTAGAATAGGGGAAGAAACAAAAAAATCTTTGTAACTTTAGCTTTAGTAGGATTCGTTTTTTGGTTGTTTTTTTTTGGTTCACAACGGCAAGGAAGAGGGATACATGCATCTATAACACACTAAGCTTTGCTCAACTGTAAAGCTTTGTTAAAAAAATAAAAAACTGCTTGTTCAATTGTTCTCTCTTGCTATTGGTTGTTTTACCTCTCATTATTACCATCAGCCTATTATGTCCTAGCTTATTCAAAACAATTTCAAACGGTCTGATACATGTGTTGTTTGATCATGAAGTAGCACGGAGGGAGAATGCCAGCCAGCATGCATAAAAACTGAAGTCATATTCATATCAAATTGAGGGGACGAAAAATACAAAATGAGGCTTTTAAAATGGAGTCAGTTACGTGGCGAAAATCATTGACATTGAGAGAGAGAAAAAAAAAATGACATTTTGCTCTACTCTTGCATTCTGTAAATTGTTTATAACATTTATTGACGCTCTTTACGGTGTGGTGCCGGTAAAGTTGAAATAGGATGTCGTCACCATCGACGAGGGCTCTTAATTATCTTCGATATCTGACACTATCGATAGCCCGGTCCTAATCCATAGCAACAGTGTTATCCAGCTCGGTGGACCAAGATCATACATGCCAGTGCAATCCTGAACTAGACTACAGACCACCTTTTTTTACGAGGTTTAAAAAGAGAGAACAATCTGAGCCATCATTTCCTTCCTCTTTACCTTTCATCTCTGTTGCTGTATCTGCAAGCTTCTTTTCCAAGTCCTGTTTTTGCACGATGAACCCGTCTTTTTCCTGTTGAAGCTGGGCGATCGTCTTGGCGGCGTCCTCCTTGCTCTTCTTCTCTCGCTCCTCTAGCGAAGCCTTCTCAGTGGCTGATTTCCCCAGCTGGGCCTCCAGACTGTGCAGCTTGTCGAGACCTTGGGCGTGAGCACCGGCCAGACTTGTCAGCCTCTCGAGCAACCCACAGTTCTCTTTGCCCTGGAAGGACAGACATCAAAGAAATGCTATACAGTGGTGTTTCTTGACCACACGAGTTAAAGACTAAACACTATGGTCTGGTCAGAGATCATGAGCTGAGACTAAGACCCAGACCAGAAAATTTATCCCAGGCCTGTTGTACCGAGACCAGAACAAGATCCTTGCCAGCAGCATACCACCCTGCATACCACTGCTGGCTTGCTTCTGAAGCTAAGCAGGGTTGGTCCTGGTCAGTTCCTGGATGGGAGGCCAGATGCTGGAAGTGGTGTTGGAGGGCCAGTAGGAGGCACTCTTCCCTCTGGTCTAAAAAAAAAAAATCCCAATACCCCAGGGTAGGGTGCCGTCTTTCGGATGGGACGTTAAACGGGTATCCTGACTCTCTGAGGTCATTAAAGATCCCATGGCACTTATCGTAAGAGTAGTAGGGGTGTTAACCCCAGTGTCCTGGCTAAATTCCCAACCTGGCCCTCAAACCATCACGGTCACCTAATAATCCCCAATTACAAATTGGCTCATTCATCCCCTGTAACTATTCCCCAGGTCGTTGCTGCAAATGAGAACGTGTTCTCAGTCAACTTACCTTAACGGATAAATAAAATAAGATCCTGGTCTCAACCGGCATCAGTGTGTTAGCTTAGCATATAGCGCTGCCTCCCTGAACATGCCTCTGACCGGGCTTGAACCAGGGTCCTCTACCTCGCCGCCGCCACAACGTGCGAACTGATTGAGCTATAGAAAACAACACCATCTGCTCCATTTCAAGTTAGCTGTGGAGTGAGTTTACAGTACGTTCTCTGTTACACCAACACAAGATAGACTCCACCTCTTCCAAGACTCCACCCCACTAACCCCACCTCTTCCAAGACTCCACCCCACTAACCCCACCTCTTCCAAGACTCCACCCCACCTCTTCCAAGACTCCACCCCACCTCTTCCAAGACTCCACCCCACTAACCCCACCTCTTCCAAGACTCCACCGCACTAACCCCACCTCTTCCAACAAGACTCCACCCCACCTCTTCCAACAAGACTCCCCCCCACCTCTTCCAACAAGACTCCCCCCCACCTCTTCCAACAAGACTCCACCCCACCTCTTCCAACAAGACTCCACCCCACCTCTTCCAACAAGACTCCACCCCACCTCTTCCAACAAGACTCCACCCCACCTCTTCCAACAAGACTCCACCCCACCTCTTCCAACAAGACTCCACCCCACCTCTTCCAGGTCAGTGTTGTACTGTTTTTTTTTGGGGGGGGGGGGGGTTCTAACCTGATCCTCCAGTTTCTTCCTGAGCTGCTGGCACCGGTAGGAGAGCTGCACGTTGTGTACCAGGCGCCGCAGGGTCTGGAAGCGTCTCCTGGCGAGCCACGCCCGGGCGTACTTCTGTAAGATCAGCGCTTTCTGCACCTCCACCATCTGAGAGTTGACACACAGAGACGCATTAATAAAATTTAGTCAAATTCCCAATGCGGTCTCAGTTGGTAGATGGATTTGATTTAGCTGTAGCTATCAACACTTATTTCAGATAGGACACAGCACAATACCTTTTTATAGCGTTTTCTGGCAATCCAGCCTCTAGTGAAGGCTTGGATGACGATTGAGGAGGACCGGACCATTCTAAAGATCTGTCTGGTGAGATGACCTCTCCAGTACCTCTGAATGACCACAGCAGCCCAGCCCTGCTTCAACGCTGCAGCCGTCACCGATTTACTGGAGAGACGGGGAGAGACGACCACGATCCTTCTAATACGGATCTCAATATTCCCACAATGCCAAGGGAGGAGGAGAAGGAAGGGTGAAAAGAAGAAGAGGCTAACAGCATGTGATAACTACCATCTTTTGTGGATTGGGGTTATCAATCCTTGGTTCCAAATATTGGGGAAGATGTCTGAGCTGAGAATGATGTTAAAAGAGTTTAAGTATGGCCTCCCGGGTGGCGCAGTGGTCTAGGGCACTGCATTGCAGTGAGGCCTTTTTGGGTTGGGTTGGATGGGCTTTTTTGTCAATGTAATTGGAGAATCCAGTGGGTTCTGGTCGTCTTTAATAGTTTATTCTAAGATTCGTAATTGATCATGTATATGTTTTTTCTGTTTGTTCTTTGTTATAGAGCCAAAAAGATTGGAGAAGTGGTTTACCAACACATCTACATTCTGGATAGATAACTCTTCGTTCGGTTGTTTGTTTAGTGTGTTCCATTTTTCCCCAGAAGTGGTTCGATTCCATGGACTCTGACATGCTGCTGTTCCTTCTTTTTCCGTAGTGTATTTCTGTATTGTTTTAGTGATTCACCATAGTGAAGGCCGAGGCTCAGGTTCTCTGGGTCTCTATGTTTTTGGTTGGATAGGTTTTTGCATTTTGCATAAAAACCATTTGTCATTATTGTTAATTTTGTAAGGTTGCCTGCTTTAAATATTTTGATTGGATAGGGAAGCTGAAAGGTCAAATATACAGTTTAGTCTTTCTACTGCCAAGTTTACACCTTCACTATTACAGTGAAATGTTTTGTCCAGGAAGCTGTCTAAAAGGGATTGAATTTGTTGTTGCCTAATTGTTTTTTTGGTAGGTTTCCACACTAGTTTCCTTCCATCTATACATTAGCATCTCTTAATATTGTGCAGTTCCTTTGGCTTTGATGCCTCATGATTGAGTATTGCTCTGTTCAGGTAGACTGATTTAGCTGTGATCTGTTAGTGGGCTGACTGAACGCTCAGAGACTCTGGGTTGAGGTCAGTGATAAAGTAGTCTACAGTACTACTGCCAAGAGATGAGCTGTAGGTGTATCTATCATACGAGTCTCCTCGAAGCCCAACATTGACTATGTACGGACCCAGTGTGCGCAACAGAGCTGCAGGAGTTGTGACCCGTTTTTGTTGTCGTAGTTGTGTCTAGGGGGGGCATATGGGGGAGAGAGTACTGTCACCTCCAGGTAGGTTTTTGTCCCCCTGTGTGCTGAGTGTGTCAGGTTCTTGACCGGTTCTAGCAATTAGGTCGCCACACACTAGCATGTCCCTGGGCCTGGACATGATTGATCTCCCCCTCTAGGATGGAGAAGCTGTCATTGTTAAAGTATGGGGATTATATTTGGGGTAAATGTTGTAGGGAGCACACATGAGAAATGTTTCTCTGTTGAGATCATTTCTAGACAGATGTAAAATGTTCTTGTTTTGACTAATTTAATAGAGTGGGTTAGGTCTGCTCTATACCAGATTAGCATATCCCCTGAGTCTCTTCCCTGTTTCACACCTGGTAGTTTACTGGATGGGACTACCAGCTCTCTGTAACCTAGAGGCCAGCCAGTGGGTCTGTCTCGTCTATACCATGTTTCTTGTAGGATGACTGTCTTTCTTTAAAGAAGTCCAGGTTCCTGCTCTTTAGGCCAAAGCCAGATGACCTCTGACCTTGTATATTCCAGGATGAGATAGTAAAAGCTTTGTGTTCCATAGTGTCTAGTGTTGCTTTTGTGTGGTTTAGGATCGTACCATTACAGTTTAGGACCGTACCATTACAGTTTAGGACCGTACCATTACAGTTTAGGACCGGACCATTACAGTAAGAGTGAGCAGAGCATGTTGAGCATCTGATACATACATTGTATTGTGTTCCATAGTGTCTAGTGTTGGTTTAGGACCGTACCATTACAGTTTAGGACCGTACCATTACAGTAAGAGTGAGCAGAGCATGTTGAGCATCTGATACATACATTGTATTGTGTTCCATAGTGTCTAGTGTTGGTTTAGGACCGTACCATTACAGTTTAGGACCGTACCATTACAGTTTAGGACCGTACCATTAAATTATTCAGACCCCTTCCCCCTTTTCTAAAATTTTGTTACAGCATTATTCTACAGTGGATTAACATTTGTCCTTCATCAATCTACACAAAATGCCCCACAAAGTGAAAACATTTTTGCACATGTACTAAAAATAATAAACAGAAAAACACTTATTTACAAAAGAATTCAGACCCTTTGCTATGAGACTCAAAATTGAGCTCAGGTGCATCCTGTTTCCATTGATCATTCTTGAGATGTTTCTACAACTTGTTTGGAGTCCACCCATGGTAAATTCAATTGATTGGACATGATTTGTCTATATAAAAAGGTTCCACAATTGACAGTGCATGTCAGAGCAAAACTCAAGCCATGAGGATGAAGGGATTGTCCGTAGAGCTCCGAGACATGATTGTGTCGAGGCACAGATCTGGGGAAGGGTACCAAAAAACTCCTGCAGCATTGAAGGTCCCGAAGAACACAGGGGCCTCCATCATTCTTAAATGGAAGAAGTTTGGAACCACAAAGACTCTTCCTAGAGCTGGCCGCCCGGCCAAACTGAGCAATCGGGGGAGATGGGCCTTGGTCAGGGAGGTGACCAAGTACACGATCGTCACTCTGACAGAGCTCCAGAGTTCCTATTTGGCGATGGGAGAACCTTCCAGAAGGACAACCATCTCTGCAGCACTCCACCAATCAGACGGAAGCCACTCCTCAGTAAAAGGCACATGACAGTCCTCTTGGAGTTTGCCAACAGGCACCTAAAGACTCTCAGATGAGAAACAAGATTATCGTGTCTGATGAAACCAAGATTGAAATTTTTGGCCTGAATGCCAAGCGTCACGTCTGGAGGAAACCTGGCACCATCCCTACGGTGAAGCATGGTGGTGACAGCATCATGCTGTGGGAATGTTTTTCAGTGGCAGGGACTAGGAGACTAGTCAGGATCGAGGGAAAGATGAACAGAGCAAAGTACTGAGAGATCCTTGATGAAAACCTGCTCCAGAGCGCTCGGGACCTCAGACTGGGGCAAATGTTCTACTTCCAACAGGACAATGACCCTAAGCACACAGCCAAGACAACGCAGGAGTAGCTTCAGTCTCTGAATGTCCTTGAGTGGCCTGAAAATATCTATGCAGCGACGCTCCACATCCAACCTGACAGATCTTGAGAGGATCTGCAGAGAATAAATGGGAGAAACTCCCCAAATACAGGTGTGCCAAGCTTGTAGCGTCAAACCCAAGAAGACTCAAGACTATAATCACTGCCAAAGGTGCTTCAACAAAGTACTGAGTAAAGGGCCTGAATACTTAAGTAAATGTGATATTACAGTTTTTTATTTGAAATAAATTAGCAAAAGTATAAAAATGTGTTTTTGCTTTGTCATTATTGGGTATCGTGTGTAGATTGATTGGAAAAACGATTTCACACATTTTATAATAAGGCTGAAACGTAACAAAATGTGGAAATAGTCAAGGGGTCTGAATACATTCCGTCCGTCCATCCTGTTGTAGTGGTTGTGAAGACACTCACCGTATCAGTCTACTGTCTGTTGTAGTGGTGGTGAAGACACTCACCGTCTCTGTCTACTGTCTGTTGTAGTGGTGGTGAAGACACTCACCGTATCAGTCTACTGCCTGTTGTAGTGGTTGTGAAGACACTCACCGTATCAGTCTACTGTCTACTGTCTATTGTAGTGGTTGTGAAGACACTCACTGTCTCTGTCTACTGTCTGTTGTAGTGGTGGTGAAGACACTCACCGTATCCGTCTCTGTCCGCGGACGTACTGTTGCAGGATGATGGCCGCCTCCCTCATACGGAGGAACGTCCTCCTGTGGCTCCACCCCCTCACATGCTTCTGGATGGTCACACACGCCCCTCGGAGACGGTCCAATCGCAACTTCTCCAAGTACGCCACCTGACCCGCTCGGAAGAAGATCTTGGTCCGGCCAAACTTGTACTGGTTGGAGTCCTGGGAGGGGAAAGCGGTTTGCAAAAAGGAGCTTTATATAAAAAGAACAGATGGACCTGGATATACGCCTCAACAGGTTCACCAAGGAGACAGTTCAGCGTTGTGTTTTAAAGCACAACTCTTGCCTTTTCATCGATGTCAACGGGAGACGTTCAACTAATATTCTAAAAGTTAAGGACACAGAAGAGTGCTATAAAAAGCAATCAGGGGGACGGGGGGGGGGGGGGCGGGGGACGGGACGGGACGGGGGGGGGGGGGGGGGGGTTGACTCCTTTCTCCTGTATACGTTCAACCCTCACCTGAATCAGCCTCTGCAGCACGGTCCTACAAGTCTGCTTCTTGTCGGTGAGAACCAGCTCCTGTTGGCTCATCAGTATACTGTACCGGCTGTAGAACTCTATGTAGGTCCACCTGACCAATCAGAACACAGTTCAGTTAATACAAAAGGTTAAGCTTGTAAGGACGGTTTCCCGGGACACAGACAAAAGTCCTGGACTAAAAAGCACTTTCAGCAAAGATTCTCTAGTCAGTTTTTAGTCCAGGACTGATTAAGCTGTACTCGGGGAAACTGGCCCGTAGATTTCACTGCTGTGTTACTGTCGGAAGTATGGAGGGGTGGATGCTGGTTTAGGATCACCTGGAGGGGTAGCTCTGAGCGCTGATGTGAATGGTCTCCAGGACTCCACACGCCCTCAGCTGCTGGACCACCCGCTTAGAGTCATACCTGACGAGACAAAGACACACTCCGGGATATCAAGATGACGTATTGAGAAACACCCCCCGAGACACACTCCGGGATATCAAGATGACGTATTGAGAAACACCCCGCTAGACACACTCCGGGATATCAAGATGACGTATTGAGAAACACCCCCCGAGACACACTCCGGGATATCAAGATGACGTATTGAGAAACACCCCCCGAGACACACTCCGGGATATCAAGATGACGTATTGAGAAACACCCCCCGAGACACACTCCGGGATATCAAGATGACGTATTGAGAAACACCCCGCTAGACACACTCCGGGATATCAAGATGACGTATTGAGAAACACCCCCCGAGACACACTCCGGGATATCAAGATGACGTATTGAGAAACACCCCCCGAGACACACTCCGGGATATCAAGATGACGTATTGAGAAACACCCCCCGAGACACACTCCGGGATATCAAGATGACGTATTGAGAAACACCCCCCGAGACACACTCCGGGATATCAAGATGACGTATTGAGAAACACCCCCCGAGACACACTCCGGGATATCAAGATGACGTATTGAGAAACACCCCCCGAGACACACTCCGGAATATCAAGATGACGTATTGAGAAACACCCCCCGAGACACACTCCGGGATATCAAGATGACGTATTGAGAAACACCCCCCGAGACACACTCCGGGATATCAAGAAGACGTATTGAGAAACACCCCCAACACACAAAGACTTCAGAAGGAACCCTTTGAAGAGACCGAAGTACGGGAGTCTTGCCACAGATTTCAAGCCCCATTTTACACATCATGCAATATTAAACTACAAATACAGTCCAGAGCTCGTAAGAGACTGATCTCTCATGGGACAGGGCACAGTGACAACACAGACTACAGTAGCAGAAGATCGTTTGCGGTTTTTAAATGACCTCATCCCGACGGACGTAGAGTATCAAGTAGGTACCGTGCTCGGGCCTACTTACTCGAATGGCATCTTTTCCTCGTTGGGCTTGATGCAGCGTACGTAGTGAGGAGTGGTGGCGTTCAGCGTCTCCATCAGCAGGTACAGAGAACTGCGGAACTGGAAGGAAAAACAGTGTCACATACATAGAGAGGATACAGACAGACTTGTCACAAGGTCCAAGCTCTATTACACATACCAATAACAAGAAAGGTGGTCGGCTAAATGACTTTCATTTGACAATTAAAAAAAAAAATAGTCTGTACAATATGTTGTTTTAATGATAAGTATCGTAATTCTATTTGTGTTTATTGGTTTATTTTCTAAGCGATGTAAACATGATTGGTCACCTACCTTCTCACCCACGGTGGTCCTGAGATTCTTATTGGTTGGCTTCACCCCCGGTCGGGCAGGCCTCACTTTAATGCCTTTACTGCCCACTCCGCCTGGCTCCTCCTCCAGGAAGAAGTTGGCCAGGAGAGGAAACTGATAGGTGTCAGGGAATAGAATGAGTCATACATAACAGTCCAGTATGTTTAACAGTTTAGCTTCCGTCCCTCTCCTCGCCCATACCTGGGCTCGAACCAGGGACCCTCTGCACACATCAACAACAGTCACCCCACGAAGCATCGTTACCCATCGCTCCACAAAAGCCTCGGCCCTTGCAGAGCAAGGGAAACCACTACTTCCAAGGTCTCAGAGCGAGTGACGTCACCGATTGAAAAACTATTAGCACGCACCACCGCTAACTAGCTAGCCATTTCACATCCTTTACCTCAGCACCACCGCTAACTAAGCTAGCCGTTTCACATCCATTACCTCAGCACCACTGCTAACTAGCTAGCCATTTCACATCCGTTACCTCAGCACCACCGCTAACTAAGCTAGTCGTTTCACATCCGTTACCTCAGCACCACCGCTAACTAGCTAGCCATTTCACATCTGTTACCTCAGCACCACCGCTAACTAAGCTAGCCGTTTCACATCCGTTACCTCAGAACCACCGCTAACTAGCTAGCCATTTCACATCCGATCTGGGCATTCTCAGTTTAGGATTGTCCGGGATCAATTCACTTACTTGGGAGTAAAAGTGACAAGGAAATATTCAAATTTGTTTCAGGAAAACTTTGTTGCTCTAGCAGACAGATTGAAACAATCTTTTACTTTTTGGAATTCGCTACCCCTTTCTCTTATCGGAAGGATTAATGTCATTAAAGTGAATGTGTTGGACAAATTTTTATATTTATTTCAATGTTTACCCATTTTTATTCCACAATCTTTTTTTATTTCACTGGAACAAACATTCATGCATTTTATTTGGGATGGCAAGGTACCACGGATTGGTAGAAAACATTTACAGAAGCCTAGGTCATTGGGGGGTTTAGCACTACCAAATTCTCAGACATACTACTGGGCTGCAAATTTCAGAGCCGTTCTGTACTGGCTGCAGACTGATCCTACTGGCCCTAGACCACTCTGGGTCCAGATGGAGTCTGAATCGTGTAAACCTGCAGCACTTTCCTCTGTGCTGTGCTCGTCTCCCCCAGTGTCCCTAGGCAAAAGGTGTGCCAACCCAATTGTAAAGCAGTCTCTTAAAATTTGGAATCAGTTCCGTTTAGCCTTTAGCCTCCGAGGCTTTTCTCTATCAGGCCCAATCAATCAGAACATTTTATTTCCTCAATCTTTGAATGATGGGGCTTTTGGCATTTGGCACTCACTAGGCCTTTCCTCGCTAGCCCAATTATTATTTGATGATACATTTGCCTCTTTTTCTCAGCTGCAGGAAAAGTTCAATCTCCCCCAATCCCACTTTTTCCGCTATCTCCAGACTAGAAACTTTGTCAGGGCTAACACACCTGGATTTCCCAATAGGCCTGCGAATACAGCTATAGAGAGCATCTTGGAGCTGAACAAGCTTCCTAGAGGCGCAATTTCAGATGTATATGCAATCATTCATGACTTACAGAACCCTTCTTTGGTGCCTTTAAAGACTCGATGGGAAAAGGATTTGGGGGAGGAACTTGGGGAAGACGCCTGGGAATCTGTGCTGCACAGGGTGCACTCGTCCTCTTTTAGCACTAGACACAGCCTCATTCAATTCAAGGTGGTTCACCGTATCCACTGGTCGGGGGCCGAACTTGGAAGAATATTCTCTGATTTTGATCCTACCTGTGTCAGATGTAAGGTGGAACCAGCCACACTGTTGCATATGTTTTGGGGCTGTCATAAACTGTCAGGTTTCTGGGAATTAATATTAAAATGTTTCTCTGATATATATATGACACTGTAATAGATCCGTCTCCCCTTACAGCCCTTTTTGGAGTACTGCCCATGGGTACCCCCCCTATCTATCAAGAATCCAGTCGGACACTGTTGCTTATACAACTCTTTTAGCTAGACGGCTAATACTACAGAACTGGAAGATGGCAGCTCCCCCATCTTATAAATATTGGGTGAGGGATGTGTTGTGCTCTCTGAAACTAGAAAAAATTAAATTAAATTCACGTGGGAACCCCAAACTGTTTGATGAGGCTTGGGCTCCATTCCGGTCTTACTTTAAACAGTCCATCCTCTGATGGCTTTCCAATTAATACTAAAATAAGTCTGTGACTTAAGGGTTGGGGGAGTTTCTCTCTGTGTTTTTGCTGGGGGGGGGCATTAAGGTCCATGTGCTTATTGATTGTGGTCCGCAGATGCCTTGTTCATCTTGCCCGGGCAGAGACTGAAGTGTGAGCTTGTTTTTCCCAGTTATTTTTACATTTTGTTCACACCTACATGAATAATCATTTTATTTTTTTATTTTAAAGCATTGTAAACTTTTTTTTTGTCCAGTGGATGGTCGGTCTGTGGCCATGACTCTCTGAGTGGTTGCATTTCTCCACCCTTATCCCTTGACTGTTTACAGGAACAATGGTGAGGTGTTTGCTCTGTCCCTGTACTATAGATTGCCCTTTAACCTCTGTAGCCTTCTGCCCGGTGTGTTTAACTTGTCTAAAGTATGGTATCTTTAAAGCTATTTATTTATTTGTATTTTTATTTGTATTTTTTTCTAGTTGAGTATATTATTGATATTGCTTTGTCTTGTCTGTGTGTGTGTGTGTATGTTCAAAACTTAAACAGAGTAAAAACATTTTTTTAAAACACACTGAGAAGGAGAGGTCAATCCATACCTTACTGGTTCTCATGGTGTCTATCAGCATGTTGAGAAACACACTGAGAAGGAGAGGTCAGTCCATACCTTACTGGTTCTCATGGTGTCTATCAGCATGTTGAGAAACACACTGAGAAGGAGAGGTCAGTCCATACCTTACTGGTTCTCATGGTGTCTATCAGCATGTTGAGAAACACACCGAGAAGGAGAGGTCAGTCCATACCTTACTGGTTCTCATGGTGTCTATCAGCATGTTGAGAAACACACCGAGAAGGAGAGGTCAATCCATACCTTACTGGTTCTCATGGTGTCTATCAGCATGTTGAGAAACACACTGAGAAGGAGAGGTCAGTCCATACCTTACTGGTTCACATGGTGTCTATCAGCATGTTGAGAAACACACTGAGAAGGAGAGGTCAGTCCATACCTTACTGGTTCTCATGGTGTCTATCAGCATGTTGAGAAACACACTGAGAAGGAGAGGTCAGTCCATACCTTACTGGTTCTCATGGTGTCTATCAGCATGTTGAGAAACACACCGAGAAGGAGAGGACAGTCCATACCTTACTGGTTCTCATGGTGTCTATCAGCATGTTGAGAAACACACTGAGAAGGAGAGGTCAGTCCATACCTTACTGGTTCTCATGGTGTCTATCAGCATGTTGAGAAACACACTGAGAAGGAGAGGTCAGTCCATACCTTACTGGTTCTCATGGTGTCTATCAGCATGTTGAGAAACACACTGAGAAGGAGAGGTCAGTCCATACCTTACTGGTTCTCATGGTGTCTATCAGCATGTTGAGAAACACACTGAGAAGGAGAGGTCAGTCCATACCTTACTGGTTCTCATGGTGTCTATCAGCATGTTGAGAAACACACTGAGAAGGAGAGGTCAGTCCATACCTTACTGGTTCTCATGGTGTCTATCAGCATGTTATGAAACACACTGAGAAGGAGAGGTCAGTCCATACCTTACTGGTTCTCATGGTGTCTATCAGCATGTTATGAAACACACTGAGAGGGAGAGGTCAGTCCATACCTTACTGGTTCTCATGGTGTCTATCAGCTCTTCATACAGAGTGTCTCTGTTCTTCTCTAGAAAGCCCCAGCACTGATATTCTACCTGTATTGGCGCAACACAGATTTTCAAAGCAAAAGCCACAGATTTGAGGTATGTAATTGGTGAACAAAAAATAATAAATAATAAATAATTTAAGAATAAATTGGATGTAAAATGAGCAGAGGTGAATTCCATTGAAATGTAGTCACTTCAGGAAGTAAACTGACATTCCAATTGCTTCCTGAAATGACTGAGTTGAAATGGAATTCAGTCCAACCCTGCTAAGTTCCACTGTAATATAAAAGGGACATGGAGTGTGACTGTACCTTGTCAGCAAAGTGTTGGATGATGAAGGCTTCGTTAGACATCCTGGGCTTCTCAAACAGAGGGTTGTCAACCAGGTAGTTATACAGCTTCTGAAGCCAGTTCTGATCTGTACCCTGGGGGAACTGGAGAGAGAGAGAGAGAGAGAGAGAGAGAATAAGCAAATAGCAATAAGGCACCTCAAGGGTTTGTGGTTTACGGCCAATAAACCACAAGTAAGGTCTGTATCCAGGCACTCCACATTACGTCGTGCATAAGAACATCCCTTAGCTGTGGTATATTGGCCATACACCACCCCCTCACTCTTTATTGCTTAATTATACCATGGCAATGTTGAATACTTGTTTCTGATTGGCTTGAAGGGCATTCTAGAGCGTGCATAATTTCAAAACTGAAAGCGCGAACCAGCGCATTTAACCACGGCATGGTGACTGGGAATATGGTTGAATACAAACAGTGTAGTTATTCCCTCCGCAAGGCAATCAAACAGACAAAATGTCAGTACAGAGACAAAGTGGAGTCGCAATTCAATGGTTCAGACACTAGACGTATGTGGCAGGGTCTACAGACAATCACGGACTACAAAGGAAAACCAGCCACGTCGAGGACATCGACGTCTTGTTTCCGGACAAGCTAAACGCCTTCTTCACCCGCTTTGTAGATAACACAGTGCCACCGACGCGGCCCGCTCCCAAGGATTGTGGCCGATGTGAGTAAGACATTTAAATGCCTTCTTCACCCGCTTTGAGGATAACACAGTGCCACCGACGCGGCCCGCTCCCAAGGACTGTGGCCGATGTGAGTAAGACATTTAAACATGTTAACCCTCGCAAGGCTGCTGGCCCAGACGGCATCCCTAGCCGCGTCCTCAGAGCATGCGCAGACCAGCTGGCTGGCGTGTTTACGGACATATTCCCTCTCTCCCTATCCCAGTCTGCTGTCCCCACATGCTTCAAGATGGCCACCACTGTTCCTGTACCGAAGAACTAAATGACTATCGCCCCGTAGCACTCACTTCTGTCATCATGCTTTGAGAGACTAGTTAAGGTTCATATCACCTTCACCTTATCTGCCACTCTAGACCCACTCCAGTTTGCTTACCGCCCCAATAGATCCACAGACGATGCAATCGCCATCGCACTGCACACTGCCCTATCCCATCTGGACAAGAGGAATACCTACGTAAGAATAATGTTCGTTGACAATAGCTCAGCCTTCAACACCATAGTACCCTCCAAGCTCATCATTAAGCTGGAGACCCTGGGTCTGAACCCCGCCCTGTGCAACTGGGTCCTGGAATTCCTGACGGGCTGTCCCCAGGTGGCCAAACGTTTACAAATCGAGAAGATCCTGTTGGGCTGTATCACCGCCTGGTACGGCAACTACACCGCCCGCAACCGCAGGGCTCTCCAGAGGGTGGTGCACAACGCATCACCAGGGGCAAACTACCTGCCCTCCAGGACACCTACACCACCCGATGTCACAGGAAGGCCATAAAGATCATCAAGGACAACAACCACCCTGAGCCACTGCCTGTTCACCCCGCTATCATCCAGAAGGCGAGGTCAGTACAGGTGCATCATAGCTGGGACGGAGAGACTGAAAAACAGCTTCTATCTCAAGGCCATCAGATTGTTAAACAGCCATCACTAGCACATTAGAGGCTGCTGCCCAATATACATGGACTTGAAATCACTGGCCACTTTAATAAATGTATCACTAGTCACTTTAATAATGTTTCCATACTGCTTTACTCATCTCATATGTACAGTGCCTTGCGAAAGTATTCGGCCCCCTTGAACTTTGCAACCTTTTGCCACATTTCAGGCTTCAAACAAAGATATAAAACTGTATTTTTTTGTGAAGAATCAACAACAAGTGGGACACAATCATGAAGTGGAACGACATTTATTGGATATTTCAAACTTTTTTAACATATCAAAAACTTAAAAATTGGGCGTGCAAAATTATTCAGCCCCTTTACTTTCAGTGAAGCAAACTCTCTCCAGAAGTTCAGTGAGGATCTCTGAATGATCCAATGTTGACCTAAATGACTAATGAGTATAAATACAATCCACCTGTGTGTAATCAAGTCTCCATATAAATGCACCTGCACTGTGATAGTCTCAGAGGTCCGTTAAAAGCGCAGAGAGCATCATGAAGAACAAGGAACACACCAGGCAGGTCCGAGATACTGTTGTGAAGAAGTTTAAAGCCGGATTTGGATACAAAAAGATTTCCCAAGCTTTAAACATCCCAAGGAGCACTGTGCAAGCGATAATATTGAAATGGAAGGAGTATCAGACCACTGCAAATCTACCAAGACCTGGCCGTCCCTCTAAACTTTCAGCTCATACAAGGAGACGACTGATCAGAGATGCAGCCAAGAGGCCCATGATCATTCTGGATGAACTGCAGAGATCTACAGCTGAGGTGGTAGACTCTGTCCATAGGACAACAATCAGTCGTATATTGCACAAATCTGGCCTTTATGGAAGAGTGGCAAGAAGAAAGCCATTTCTTAAAGATGTCCATAAAAATTGTCGTTTAAAGTTTGCCACAAGCCACCTGGGAGACACACCAAACATGTGGAAGAAGGTGCTCTGGTCAGATGAAACCAAAATTGAACTTTTTGGCAACAATGCAAAACGTTATGTTTGGTGTAAAAGCAACACAGCTCATCACCCTGAACACCCTATCCCCACTGTCAAACATGGTGGTGGCAGCATCATGGTTTGGGCCTGCTTTTCTTCAGCAGGGACAGGGAAGATGGTTAAAATTGATGGGAAGATGGATGGAGCCAAATACAGGACCATTCTGGAAGAAAACCTGATGGAGTCTGCAAAAGACCTGAGACTGGGACGGAGATTTGTCTTCCAACAAGACAATGATCCAAAACATAAAGCAAAATCTACAATGGAATGGTTCAAAAATAAACATATCCAGGTGTTAGAATGGCCAAGTCAAATTCCAGACCTGAATCTAATCGAGAATCTGTGGAAAGAACTGAAAACTGCTGTTCACAAATGCTCTCCATCCAACCTCACTGAGCTCGAGCTGTTTTGCAAGGAGGAATGGGAAAAAATTTCAGTCTCTCGATGTGGAAAACTGATAGAGACATACCCCAAGCGACTTACAGCTGTAATCGCAGCAAAAGGTGGCGCTACAAAGTATTAACTTAAGGGGGCTGAATAATTTTGCACGCCCAATTTTTCAGTTTTTGATTTGTTAAAAAAGTTTGAAATATCCAATAAATGTCGTTCCACTTCATGATTGTGTCCCACTTGTTGTTGATTCTTCACAAAAAAATACAGTTTTATATCTTTATGTTTGAAGCCTGAAATGTGGCAAAAGGTCGCAAAGTTCAAGGGGGCCGAATACTTTCGCAAGGCACTGTATATACTGTATTCTATCCTATTCTACAGTATCTTAGTCTATGCCGCTCTGACATTACTCATCCATATTTCATATCATTCCTTTACTTTAGATTGTGTGCATTGTTTGATATTAATTGTTAGATATTACTGCACTGTTGGAGCTAGAAACACAAGCATTTCACTACACCCACAATAACATCTGCTTAACACGTGTATATGACAACTCAAATGTGTCATATACACAAGGTAGAATTAAATGGCTTTAGTTCATTCTCACATGTCCTATGTTTGAGCTGCTTTTGAAAGTAAAAGTCCAACTGAAAACATTTTTTGTCGACTTAGATTTTTTTTATAACGGTAAGCTAGGACCTGATGGTTTGGTTAGCTGAGCTATAGCAAGTCTGTTTGGTTACCACGGCAACTACTGTAGCTATCTAGTAAACATGCTAGCTACTTCAGTGGCTGTTGAACACATTTTCTACCTGCAAATTAACACACTTCTAGAGGTAAAATGTGTTAAATTATAGCCATGGTATAAAAAGGGATAATCGACTCGGGGCTCTATTCGTTCTGTGGGAAAATAATGCCACTCTGTGGAAGGTCAGTTTTTCCTACTCCACTAAGCGCGTCGATAGGAAACACACCTTCCACGTCATTCCTTATTTTCCAGACAACGCATAGAGCCCCAAGTTAATTATCCATTTTATATTTCACACTGTCCTGTCATACAACAAAAAAAATCTATACACATCCTTGTTAAATACATAAATTGGTCTCACCAGACATTCTTCATCTAGAAGGTCCAGGATGCCCATCTTAGCTTCAATCAGGTCAATGACCGGCTGGTTGTCATAGAAGTCTATCAGAGTCCAGGGAATATCCTCCTTCATGTACTCCTCCTGCTCCAGCTTGAACACATGCTGATATAGGAAACAGCAGAAAATATATATCTTAGTTGTTACAACCTTTCAGTGAAACAAGTGTATTGCTTTCACCACAATTGCGAATAAGAGACATTGCAGACTTCGTAATCCCAGAACCCAATGCCACATCTCGAGTGGCTGTAGCTACTGGAGTCTGTGTCACTAGAGAATACATACCAAGTTGAACTGTTGTTGTAGTTTCTCGTTGGCGTAGTTGATGCAAAACTGTTCAAAACTGTTGATGTCAAAAGTTTCAAAGCTGGAAAAAAAGAGGAAATAGGTGCCAAAATGGAGTGAAAACAACATATGATGATGTATCCACTATGCAGTACAACTATCCTACTGTTAATATACAGTACACTATGCAGTACAACTATCCTACAGTACACTATGCAGTACAACTATCCTACAGTACACTATGCAGTACAACTATCCTACTGTTAATATACAGTACACTATGCAGTACAACTATCCTACAGTACACTATGCAGTACAACTATCCTACAGTACACTATGCAGTACAACTATCCTACAGTACACTATGCAGTACAACTATCCTACTGTTAATATACAGTACACTATGCAGTACAACTATCCTACTGTTAATATACAGTACACTATGCAGTACAACTATCCTACAGTACACTATGCAGTACAACTAACCTACAGTACACTATGCAGTACAACTAACCTACAGTACACTATGCAGTACAACTATCCTACAGTACACTATGCAGTACAACTAACCTACAGTACACTATGCAGTACAACTATCCTACAGTACACTATGCAGTACAACTATCCTACAGTACACTATGCAGTACAACTATCCTACAGTACAACTAACCTACAGTACACTATGCAGTACAACTATCCTACAGTACAACTATCCTACAGTACAACTATCCTACTGTTAATATACAGTACACTATGCAGTACAACTATCCTACAGTACACTATGCAGTACAACTAACCTACAGTACACTATGCAGTACAACTATCCTACTGTTAATATACAGTACACTATGCAGTACAACTATCCTACAGTACACTATGCAGTACAACTATCCTACAGTACACT
Organism: Oncorhynchus mykiss; assembly: GCF_057628025.1. NCBI lineage: Eukaryota > Metazoa > Chordata > Actinopteri > Salmoniformes > Salmonidae > Oncorhynchus > Oncorhynchus mykiss. The sequence goes on along the minus strand of NC_143023.1, from coordinate 100,148,516 downwards.
ATGCAGTACAACTATCCTACAGTACACTATGCAGTACAACTATCCTACAGTTAATATATAGTACAACTATCCTACAGTTTATATACAGTATACTATGCAGTACAACTATCCTACAGTTAATATACAGTACAACTATCCTACTGTTAATATATAGTACAACTATCCTACAGTTTATATACAGTCCACTATGCAGTACAACTATCCTACTGTTAATATACAGTACACTATGCAGTACAACTATCCTACTGTTAATATACAGTACACTATGCAGTACAACTATCCTACTGTTAATATACAGTACACTATGCAGTACAACTATCCTACAGTACACTATGCAGTACAACTAACCTACAGTACAGTATGCAGTACAACTATCCTACTGTTAATATACAGTACACTATGCAGTACAACTATCCTACAGTACACTATGCAGTACAACTATCCTACAGTACACTATGCAGTACAACTACCCTACAGTACACTATGCAGTACAACTATCCTACAGTTAATATATAGTACAACTATCCTACAGTTTATATACAGTATACTATGCAGTACAACTATCCTACAGTTAATATACAGTACAACTATCCTACTGTTAATATATAGTACAACTATCCTACAGTTTATATACAGTACACTTTGCAGTACAACTATCCTACATTTAATATATAGTACACTATGCAGTACAACTATCCTACATTTAATATATAGTACACTATGCAGTCCAACTATCCTACATTTAATATATAGTACACTATGCAGTCCAACTATCCTACATTTAATATATAGTACAACTATTCTGCAGTTAATATATAGTACAACTATCCTAGATTTAATATATAGTACAACTATCCTACATTTAATATATAGTACAACTATCCTACATGTAATATATAGTACATTATGCAGTACAACTATCCTAGATTTAATATATAGTACAACTATCCTAGATTTAATATATAGTACAACTATCCTAGATTTAATATATAGTACAACTATCCTACATGTAATATATAGTACAACTATCCTACATGTAATATATAGTACACTATGCAGTACAACTATCCTAGATTTAATATATAGTACAACTATCCTAGATTTAATATATAGTACAACTATCCTACATGTAATATATAGTACACTATGCAGTACAACTATCCTAGATTTAATATATAGTACAACTATCCTAGATTTAATATATAGTACAACTATCCTACATTTAATATATAGTACAACTATCCTACATTTAATATATAGTACAACTATCCTATATTTAATATATAGTACACTATGCAGTACAACTATCCTACATTTAATATATAGTACACTATCCTAGATTTAATATATAGTACAACTATCCTACATTTAATATATAGTACAACTATCCTACATGTAATTTATAGTACACTATGCAGTACAACTATCCTACATTTAATATATAGTACAACTATTCTACATTTAATATATAGTACAACTATCCTACTGTTAATATACAGTACAACTATCCTACTGTTAATATACAGTATACTATGCAGTACAACTATCCTACAGTTAATATATAGTGCAACTATCCTACTGTTAATATACAGTACAACTATCCTACTGTTAATATACAGTATACTATGCAGTACAACTATCCTACAGTTAATATATAGTACACTATGCAGTACAACTATCCTACAGTTAATATATAGTACACTATGCAGTACAACTATCCTACAGTTAATATATAGTACACTATGCAGTACAACTAACCTACAGTTAATATACAGTACACTATGCAGTACAACTATCCTACAGTTAATATATAGTACACTATGCAGTACAACTATCCTACAGTTAATATATAGTACACTATGCAGTACAACTATCCTACAGTTAATATATAGTACACTATGCAGTACAACTAACCTACAGTTAATATATAGTACACTATGCAGTACAACTAACCTACAGTTAATATATAGTACACTATGCAGTACAACTAACCTACAGTTAATATATAGTACACTATGCAGTACAAGTAACCTACAGTTAATATATAGTACACTATGCAGTACAACTAACCTACAGTTAATATATAGTACACTATGCAGTACAACTATCCTACAGTTAATATAATCGACACCAACGTATTTTCGAAGGTTTTAAAACGATCGTGATATTTGCACGTGGTCAATTGATCTCACTTTAGTCGAATGTACTTAAAATATCATCGTGAATAAAAGCGTCTGCTAAAACGACTCCGTTGTAACGTATTCACACATTACCCATAGATATCCAGGACACCTATGAAGGAGTGCTGTTTCCCCGGGACCTGCAGCGCTGCGTTGATCTTCTGGATGATGCAGTCGAACAGGTGGGCGTAGATCTGCTTGGCGAGGGCGTCTCTGGCGTTCACCGCCCGCTTGCTGGTTACCGGCTTCACCACCGTCTCTGCCACCATGACGAAGCGGCGGTGGCACAGCCAACGGGTAACACCGTCAGGACTGACCCCGAGAAGGTCGCAAAAGGCTGCTATGTGGGGATCACTGGACTGGAGGGGGGAGGGAGAGATGGAGATGGAGGGAAGGGAGAGATGGAGATGGAGGGAGGGAGGGAGGGATGGAGAGGAGGAAGGGAGAGAGGGAGAGAGGGAGAAAGGGGAGAGGGAGAGAGGGAGGGATGAGAGGGAGGGATGAGAGGGAGGGATGAGAGGGAGGGATGAGAGGGAGGGATGGAGAGGAAGAGATGGAGGGAGGGAGGGCAGGAAAGGGAGGGGAGGGAGAGGGAAGGTGGAGATGGAAGGGAGGGGAGGGAGGGCAGGAAAGGGAGAGATGGAGAGGAGGGAGGAAGAGATGGAGGAGGGAGGGCAGGAAAGGGAGGGAGGGCAGGAAAGGGAGGGAGGGCAGGAAAGGGAGGGGAGGGAGAGGGAAGGTGGAGATGGAAGGGAGGGGAGGGAGGGCAGGAAAGGGAGAGATGGAGAGGAGGGAGGAAGAGATGGAGGAGGGAGGGCAGGAAAGGGAGGGAGGGCAGGAAAGGGAGGGAGGGCAGGAAAGGGAGGGAGGGCAGGAAAGGGAGGGGAGGGAGAGGGAAGGTGGAGATGGAAGGGAGGGGAGGGAGGGCAGGAAAGGGAGAGATGGAGAGGAGGGAGGAAGAGATGGAGGAGGGAGGGCAGGAAAGGGAGGGAGGGCAGGAAAGGGAGAGATGGAGAGGAGGGAGGGGAGGAAGAGATGGAGAGGAGGGCAGGAAAGGGAGGGGAGGGAGGGGGAAGGTTTTCAGTTGCTAATAAAGAATTCCCTTGATATTTGTAGGTGGATCGCTACAGTCACCCACGACCCAGATGACACCTTGGCTTTTCTGGGTCCATGGTACCGACCGGGTCTTTTGAGTGTGTTACGGTTGTAAAGCAGTGGTCATCAACCTTTTCTGAGTCACAATGCAAGCTGAGATCTACCGCTCTGATTTTGTTTATTAACATGACTTGTAAATGTAAGCCTATGAAACATTAACCAATTAAAAACAGTTCTGTAGTAATGAGGTTTGTGCAGTAAGCTATAGGCCCAATACATTATCACCACACATTGGCTTTGCTTGAATTTACCTGACAATGCATTGTTGTTCGGGACATTCTTTTCTAATTCTATTTCTAAATATTGAGGTAGGATATATGATCACACCGGTAATAGATCCATTGTTGTATTACTTGTGAGGCAGAGCTGAGTGAGCAGACATTTAAAATAATTAACTTTTTATTTTACTGGGCTGATGGTGCCTGTATCTGAGGGTCAGTCTCAGCAGAGGGAGAGAGCAGCTGACTGAGGGTCAGTCTCAGCAAAGGGAGAGAGCAGCAGACTGAGGGTCCGTCTCAGCAGAGGGAGAGAGCAGCAGACTGAGGGTCAGTCTCAGCAGAGGGAGAGAGCAGCAGACTGAGGGTCCGTCTCAGCAGAGGGAGAGAGCAGCAGACTGAGGGTCAGTCTCAGCAGAGGGAGAGAGCAGCAGACTGAGGGTCCGTCTCAGCAGAGGGAGAGAGCAGCAGACTGAGGGTCAGTCTCAGCAGAGGGAGAGAGCAGCAGACTGAGGGTCCGTCTCAGCAGAGGGAGAGAGAAGAAGACTGAGGGTCAGTCTCAGCAGAGGGAGAGAGCAGCAGACCGAGGGTCAGTCTCAGCAGAGGGAGAGAGCAGCAGACTGAGGGAGAGAGCAGCAGACTGAGGGTCCGTCTCAGCAGAGGGAGAGAGCAGCAGACTGAGGGTCCGTCTCAGCAGAGGGAGAGAGCAGCAGACTGAGGGTCAGTCTCAGCAGAGGGAGAGAGCAGCAGACTGAGGGTCCGTCTCAGCAGAGGGAGAGAGCAGCAGACTGAGGGTCCGTCTCAGCAGAGGGAGAGAGCAGCAGACTGAGGGTCAGTCTCAGCAGAGGGAGAGAGCAGCAGACTGAGGGTCCGTCTCAGCAGAGGGAGAGAGCAGCAGACTGAGGGTCCGTCTCAGCAGAGGGAGAGAGCAGCAGACTGAGGGTCCGTCTCAGCAGAGGGAGAGAGCAGCAGACTGAGGGTCCGTCTCAGCAGAGGGAGAGAGCAGCAGACTGAGGGTCCGTCTCAGCAGAGGGAGAGAGCAGCAGGCTGAGGGTCCGTCTCCCAACATCCCTCCGCTCTCCCTTTCCTCCACTGACTCTGACCAAAAAGGGACACCGTCTTCCAGCTGATGACGAAACTCGAGTCGCACCACATTATTTCTGCCTCATGCACAAACTCAGGTTGTTACTCCTATGAACAGAGAAGGTTAAATATTCCTTGATATTAAAAGCCCCAAGCCACTAACAACAACAACAAGGCCTATAGATACTCTTTCCTCCTCATTCATTACTGCTGCAGTGCTTGTTGTAGCGCTGAGTGGAAATAGGGAGAATACGCATTTAATGGCTGATAAAAGTGTTGAATATAAAGTGTTGACGGCGCTGAGTAAGAGCTTAAACATGAACTCAGTCATAAAAACAGCATCTCTTTGCTGTATTCAACAGTCTCTCTAGTCTTAAACGTTTTCAAATGTCACAGTATCAAGTCTGCCGTGTCTTTCTTTACCGCCTGCTACGTTACTGCAGACACGGGGTCATCTGAGCATTCTGATTGGCCGGCGGTAAGCATAGTGCACTTGATTTCCTCTCCGGGCCCACCGGGAAGGCAGAGTTTGCTCCTTCAGACACATGAAATGGCAACAGTTTGCCCACCTGGCACGAGACCAATAAAAAAAATACACACAAGGATTTATCGTTCGTTTTTTTGTTTGTTTTTTACAGCAATGTTTGGGATCGACTAGAAATGCCTTGGAGATCAAGAAGTCGACGGTGATCGACCGGTTGGGGACCACTGGTATGAAGGGTTGTGAGTTCACACCGGGTTGGATTTCCACTCGGTCACATACACATATCAAGCCAATGTTTTCCCGTGATACACGTAAGTTAGACTTACACTAATTGATGACCTGTCTGATCCAACATTTCTGATCTCCACATTTCCCAGGTGTAGAACCCCAGCCAGCACCTTGAACACATCAGCCTGGAAGTCCTTGGTTAACCCTACAGGGAGGACAGAGGACAGACAGGGGAATAACACTGCATTCTGTAGACTCGACTACATAAGGACTTCATAACACATTCATAACCCATACATAAGACAGGGGAATAACACTGCATCCTGCAGACATACCTACATAAGGACTTCATAAGACATTCATAAGACAGGAGAATAAGACTGCAGACATACCTAGGGGAATAGCGAGTTAAAGAAATCCATTGATATTTTAGTAATTTAATATCCGCTCTTATCCAGAGACACTTACAATCCGTTCAGTCAACTTAATTTATTAAGTAAACAACCACGATCCCTGCAAGCAAAATATTCTGCAATATTAGGTCCCCAACTACAAATGCATGGTCATCAAACAAATGTCTGATAACAGTACATGTTGATCTGAGCAGTAAGTCGACCTACAGAGGGACGTCGGCCTGCAGAGCGACGAACAGAGCGACGTCGGCCTGCAGAGCGACGAACAGAGCGACGTCGGCCTGCAGAGCGACGAACAGAGCGACGTCGGCCTGCAGAGCGACGAACAGAGCGACGTCGGCCTACAGAGCGACGTCGGCCTGCAGAGCGACGAACAGAGCGACGTCGGCCTGCAGAGCGACGAACAGAGCGACGTCGGCCTGCAGAGCGACGAACAGAGCGACGTCGGCCTGCAGAGCGACGAACAGAGCGACGTCGGCCTGCAGAGCGACGAACAGAGCGACGTCGGCCTGCAGAGCGACGAACAGAGCGACGTCGGCCTGCAGAGCGACGAACAGAGCGACGTCGGCCTGCAGAGCGACGAACAGAGCGACGTCGGCCTGCAGAGCGACGAACAGAGCGACGTCAGCCTGCAGAGCGACGAACAGAGCGGCGTCGGCCTGCAGAGCGACGAACAGAGCGACGTCGGCCTGCAGAGCGACGTCGGCCTGCAGAACGACGAACAGTGCGACGTCGGCCTGCAGAGCGACGAACAGAGCGACGTACAGAGCGACGTCGGCCTACAGAGCGACGTCGGCCTACAGAGCGATGAACAGAGCGACGTCGGCCTACAGAGCGACGTCGGCCTGCAGAGCGACGAACAGAGCGACGTCGGCCTACAGAGCGACGTCGGCCTACAGAGCGACGAACAGAGCGACATCGGCCTACAGAGCGACGAACAGAGCGACATCGGCCTACAGAGCGACGTCGGTCTACAGAGCGACGAACAGAGCGACGTCGGCCTACAGAGCGACGAACAGAGCGACGTTGGCCTACAGAGCGACGTCGGCCTACAGAGCGATGAACAGAGCGACATCGGCCTACAGAGCGACGTCGGCCTACAGAGCGACGAACAGAGCGACGTCGGCCTACAGAGCGACGAACAGAGCGACGTCGGCCTACAGAGCGACGAACAGAGCGACGTCGGCCTACAGAGCGATGAACAGAGCGACGTCGGCCTGCAGAGCGACGTCGGCCTGCAGAGTGATGAACAGAGCGATGTCTCTCACCCAACAGAGAGAAGGTCCTGCGTGTCTCCTCCATGTCCTTCCTATCGTCCACGCCCTCGATAGCAGTCTCCCCTCCCATACTGGTGTACCTGAACTCATCTGCCCTCACTGGAGAGAGACAAGCACACAGACACACGTCCATTAGCACGTTATTGACCTAGCCCATACACTTCAGTAGCCTACATTATTTGATCTGTTGTCAGGATGTCAGTGTAAATACTGACTCATCTGGTTGAATAACGGTGAAAGACAAATAAATAAATAAATAAATAAAATAATTGAGAAGATGACTTTCATGGCCTAGTCAGAGGCCGTGTCTATCGTCCCCCTCTCTCTAGGGGCCGTGTCTATCGTCCCCCTCTCTCTAGGGGCCGTGTCTATCGTCCCCCTCTCTCTAGGGGCCGTGTCTGTCGTCCCCCTCTCTCTAGGGGCCGTGTCTGTCGTCCCCCTCTCTCTAGGGGCCGTGTCTATCGTCCCCCTCTCTCTAGGGGCCGTGTCTATCGTCCCCCTCTCTCTAGTGGCCGTGTCTATCGTCCCCCTCTCTCTAGTGGCCGTATCGTCCCCCTCTCTCTAGTGGCCGTATCGTCCCCCTCTCTCTAGGGGCCGTATCGTCCCCCTCTCTCTAGGGGCCGTATCGTCCCCCTCTCTCTAGGGGCCGTATCGTCCCCCTCTCTCTAGGGGCCGTATCGTCCCCCTCTCTCTAGGGGCCGTATCGTCCCCCTCTCTCTAGGGGCCGTATCGTCCATCTATCATCTACAGTTAATACAGTAGCAGAACTACCAAGCCCCAGGGGTTTAACAGGTCTCTCTTGCTAAATATAAAAAATAAAATAAAAAAATATATATCTCAATGGAGACAACTGAAGAATTACATGTGAAATAAATGTCCGTCACTCACACAGTCTCAGGCTTTTGAACTCAGGCTGGTCTGCACAGGCACACATCTGGTAGAAGATGTGGTAGTTTCTCTCGCTCTCGGACTGAAGAGAAAGGAGAGAGCGTCACTGTCTAAAAGTCATGCAACGATTAAGATCTGTTCGTGTTGGTCGTCGGCATGGCAAAAGCAAGGAGATGGCAAGACAACACAAACAGATCTGGAACCAGGCTAGCAGTGGCTCACTGAAGCCTTCCAAACGGTAAACATGACTCAACTATACGGTAGCTAGGCTACCTTACACACCACATATCAAATCTGAGAATCAAGTATGTGATGTATGACCTGGGAAACCACTCTAGATTTCTCCAGGAGATATGTCCTCATGTTGGCCCCGATGATCTGATATCTCCTGTCGAAGCTGATCTCTGTGTACTTTCCAAAGCGACTGCTGTTGTCGTTCCTGGTCGTCTTGGCATTTCCTATAGCCTTGACACACACAAAAAAAAAACTTGCATTACAAGTTTGTCCATCATAGTTGATGCTTAATCAAAACACAGTGTAGATTGTATCATTAAGATGTATCAGAAGTAAGGTGGCTGGTGAGGCCAATCTGTGCCTGGAACACCGTGGCACATTGGACATGATCTGTCAGATTATCACGTGTATCACACTGTGGGGCCTTTACCTACATATTATCACGTGTATCACACTGTGGGGCCTTTACCTACAGATTATCACGTGGATCACACTGTGGGGCCTTTACCTACAGATTATCACGTGGATCACACTGTGGGGCCTTTACCTACAGATTATCACGTGGATCACACTGTGGGGCCTTTACCTACAGATTATCACATGGATCACACTGTGGGGCCTTTATCTACAGATTATCACGTGTATCACACTGTGGGGCCTTTACCTACAGATTATCACGTGTATCACACTGTGGGGGCCTTTACCTACAGATTATATCACACTGTGGGGCCTTTACCTACAGATTATCACGTGTATCACACTGTGGGGCCTTTATCTACAGATTATCACGTGTATCACATTGTGGGGCCTTTACCTACAGATTATCACGTGTATCACACTGTGGGGCCTTTATCTACAGATTATCACGTGTATCACACTGTGGGGCCTTTACCTACAGATTATCACGTGTATCACACTGTGGGGCCTTTATCTACAGATTATCACGTGGATCACACTGTGGGGCCATTACCTACAGATTATCACGTGTATCACACTGTGGGGCCTTTACCTACAGATTATCACGTGTATCACACTGTGGGGCCATTACCTACAGATTATCACGTGTGTATCACACTGTGGGGCCTTTACCTACAGATTATCACGTGTGTATCACACTGTGGGGCCTTTACCTACAGATTATCACGTGTATCACACTGTGGGGCCTTTACCTACAGATTATCACGTGTATCACACTGTGGGGCCTTTACCTACAGATTATCACGTGTATCACACTGTGGGGCCTTTACCTACAGATTATCACGTGTATCACACTGTGGGGCCTTTACCTACAGATTATCACGTGTATCACACTGTGGGGCCTTTACCTACAGATTATCACGTGTATCACACTGTGGGGCCTTTACCTACAGATTATCACGTGTATCACACTGTGGGGCCTTTACCTACAGATTATCACGTGTATCACACTGTGGGGCCTTTACCTACAGATTATCACGTGTATCACACTGTGGGGCCTTTACCTACAGATTATCACGTGTATCACACTGTGGGGCCTTTACCTACAGATTATCACGTGTATCACACTGTGGGGCCTTTACCTACAGATTATCACGTGTATCACACTGTGGGGCCTTTACCTACAGATTATCACGTGTATCACACTGTGGGGCCTTTACCTACAGATTATCACGTGTATCACACTGTGGGGCCTTTACCTACAGATTATCACGTGTATCACACTGTGGGGCCTTTATCTACAGATTATCACGAGTGTATCACACTGTGGGGCCTTTATCTACAGATTATCACGAGTGTATCACACTGTGGGGCCTTTACCTACAGATTATCACGTGTATCACACTGTGGGGCCTTTACCTACAGATTATCACGTGTATCACACCGTGGGGCCTTTACCTACAGATTATCACGTGTATCACACTGTGGGGCCATTTCCTACAGATTATCACGTGTATCACACTGTGGGGCCTTTATCTACAGATTATCACGTGTATCACACCGTGGGGCCTTTACCTACAGATTATCACGTGTATCACACTGTGGGGCCTTTACCTACAGATTATCACGTGTATCACACTGTGGGGCCTTTACCTACAGATTATCACGTGGATCACACTGTGGGGCCTTTATCTACAGATTATCACGTGTATCACACTGTGAGGCCTTTATCTACAGATTATCACGTGTATCACACTGTGGGGCCTTTATCTACAGATTATCACGTGGATCCCACTGTGGGGCCTTTACCTACAGATTATCACGTGTATCACACCGTGGGGCCTTTACCTACAGATTATCACGTGTATCACACTGTGGGGCCTTTACCTACAGATTATCACGTGGATCACACTGTGGGGCCTTTATCTACAGATTATCACGTGGATCACACTGTGGGGCCTTTATCTACAGATTATCACGTGTATCACACTGTGGGGCCTTTACCTACAGATTATCACGTGTATCACACTGTGGGGCCTTTACCTACAGATTATCACGTGTATCACACTGTGGGGCCTTTACCTACAGATTATCACGTGTATCACACTGTGGGGCCTTTACCTACAGATTATCACGTGTATCACACTGTGGGGCCTTTACCTACAGATTATCACGTGTATCACACTGTGGGGCCTTTACCTACAGATTATCACGTGTATCACACTGTGGGGCCTTTACCTACAGATTATCACGTGTATCACACTGTGGGGCCTTTACCTACAGATTATCACGTGTATCACACTGTGGGGCCTTTACCTACAGATTATCACGTGTATCACACTGTGGGGCCTTTACCTACAGATTATCACGTGTATCACACTGTGGGGCCTTTACCTACAGATTATCACGTGTATCACACTGTGGGGCCTTTACCTACAGATTATCACGTGTATCACACTGTGGGGCCTTTACCTACAGATTATCACGTGTATCACACTGTGGGGCCTTTACCTACAGATTATCACGTGTATCACACTGTGGGGCCTTTATCTACAGATTATCACGAGTGTATCACACTGTGGGGCCTTTATCTACAGATTATCACGAGTGTATCACACTGTGGGGCCTTTACCTACAGATTATCACGTGTATCACACTGTGGGGCCTTTACCTACAGATTATCACGTGTATCACACCGTGGGGCCTTTACCTACAGATTATCACGTGTATCACACTGTGGGGCCATTTCCTACAGATTATCACGTGTATCACACTGTGGGGCCTTTATCTACAGATTATCACGTGTATCACACCGTGGGGCCTTTACCTACAGATTATCACGTGTATCACACTGTGGGGCCTTTACCTACAGATTATCACGTGTATCACACTGTGGGGCCTTTACCTACAGATTATCACGTGGATCACACTGTGGGGCCTTTATCTACAGATTATCACGTGTATCACACTGTGAGGCCTTTATCTACAGATTATCACGTGTATCACACTGTGGGGCCTTTATCTACAGATTATCACGTGGATCCCACTGTGGGGCCTTTACCTACAGATTATCACGTGTATCACACCGTGGGGCCTTTACCTACAGATTATCACGTGTATCACACTGTGGGGCCTTTACCTACAGATTATCACGTGGATCACACTGTGGGGCCTTTATCTACAGATTATCACGTGGATCACACTGTGGGGCCTTTATCTACAGATTATCACGTGTATCACACTGTGGGGCCTTTATCTACAGATTATCACGTGGATCACACTGTGGGGCCTTTATCTACAGATTATCACGTGTATCACACTGTGGGGCCTTTACCTACAGATTATCACGTGTATCACACCGTGGGGCCTTTACCTACAGATTATCACATGGATCACACTGTGGGGCCTTTACCTACAGATTATCACGTGGATCACACTGTGGGGCCTTTACCTACAGATTATCACATGGATCACACTGTGGGGCCTTTACCTACAGATTATCACATGGATCACACTGTGGGGCCTTTATCTACAGATTATCACGTGGATCACACTGTGGGGCCTTTACCTACAGATTATATCACACTGTGGGGCCTTTACCTACAGATTATCACATGGATCACACTGTGGGGCCTTTACCTACAGATTATATCACACTGTGGGGCCTTTACCTACAGATTATATCACACTGTGGGGCCTTTACCTACAGATTATCACATGGATCACACCGTGGGGCCTTTACCTACAGATTATCACGTGGATCACACTGTGGGGCCTTTATCTACAGATTATCACAAGCATAAATGAAACATGTTACATCAAATGCCTCCTTCACATATTGTGATGCTGCATGTAATGACCATTCACTGCCAGGACACATGTATTTAAAAACATACCTCAGTTATTGGGTTGGATGCCAGAACTTTGTCTTCCACGTGTGTTTTGCTGCCAGACTTGCTGACCATAGCGAAGTACCTCATGGCATACCTGGCAGACACGGTCTTGCCGGCTCCAGACTCACCACTCACTATGATAGACTGGTTCTTATTGTTCCTGAGAAAAAAAGGAAATAAATAAAAATGTATATCTCATTAAAAAAAAATTAGAAAAGAGAAACGTCCCTTTTTCAGGACCCCGTCTTTCAAAGGTTCCTAAAAATAAATAAAAAAACTTTACAGATCTTAATTGTAAAAGGGTTTTAAACACTGGTTACCCATGGTTGTTCAATGAACCATAAACAATGAATGAACATGCACCTGTGGAACGGTCATTAAGAAACTAACAGCTTACAGACCGTAGGCAATTAAGGTCACAGTTATGAAAACACAGGACACTAAAGAGGCCTTTCTACCGACTCTGAAAAACACCAAAAGAAAGATGCTCAGGGTCCCTGCTCATCTACATGAACGTGCCTTAGGCATGCTGCAAGGAGGCATGAGGACTGCAGATGTGGCCAGGGCAATAAAATTGCAATGTTCGTACTGTGAGACGCACGAGACAGCGCTACAGGGGTCATCCTCGTAGTGGCAGACCACGTGTAACAACACCTGCACAGGATCGGTACATCCGAACATCACACCTGCAGGACAGGTACAGGATAGCAACATGGAGGTGGAAGGTCCGTCATGGTCTGGGGCGGTGTGTCACAGCATCATCAGACAGAGCTGGTTGTCATTGCAGGTAATCTCAATGCTGTGCATTACAGGGAAGACATCCTCCTCCCTCATGTGGTACCCTTCCTGCAGGCTCATCTTGACATGACTCTCCAGCATGACAATGCCACCAGCCATACTGCTCGTTCTGTGCGTGATTTCCTGCAAGACAGGAATGTCAGTGTTCTGCCATGGCCAGCGAAGAGCCCGGATCTCAATCCCATTGAGCACGTCTGGGACCTGTTGGATCGGAGGGTGAGGGCTAGGGCATGGTCCGGGATGGGGGGGTGGGGACGACACAGGGATTGAACCGTTGTCTCCAGGAGCATAGCGTTGGTCCGGGAGGGGGCGGCATTACTACCACAAAACCAGCCCCTCTCCCGGGGACGGCCCGTCTAACTTTTACCTGGCCATCTGTTTATAAGCCTCCTCTGCCACGGCGAAGATGTGAGGGTCCATGTCACCCATGTTCTGTCCACTGTAGGCGTGGATGACTGCATCTCCATAGATGTGAAGCTGCTTGTATGGGTTGACGGCCACCAGGATGATTCCTGAAAGGGAGTGAAGGAAACCATCACGACATAGAGCACAGTCAGAGTTATCCTAATTTGCTTTCACATCGTAAGCTTCTAATATAGAATAAAAAATATAAAAAAATAGATGTCTTGCCCTGTGAATATTATTTTTCTTATCTCCTACATTCTACACAAATATAAAGCAACAACTCGTCACTCAGACATGAACTTTCACCTTCCATCCAGCCGATAAACGAACAGTAAAACCAAAGACATCCCATTAAGACAGCCGGGGAAGTATTTCCTTTAGTACCACAGTAGGTGTAGATGATCTTGGGAGTGTGAGTGTGTCTTTACCACAGTAGGTGTAGATGGACTTGGGAGTGTGAGTGTGTCTTTACCACAGTAGGTGTAGATGATCTTGGGAGTGTGAGTGTGTCTTTACCGCAGTAGGTGTAGATGGAGTGTGAGTGTGTCTTTACCACAGTAGGTATAGATGGACATGGGAGTGTTTCTTTACCACAGTAGGTGTAGATGGACATGGGAGTGTGTCTTTACCACAGTAGGTGTAGATGATCTTGGGAGTGTGAGTGTGTCTTTACCACAGTAGGTGTAGATGGACATGGGAGTGTGTCTTTACCACAGTAGGTGTAGATGATCTTGGGAGTGTGAGTGTGTCTTTACCACAGTAGGTGTAGATGGACATGGGAGTGTGTCTTTACCACAGTAGGTGTAGATGATCTTGGTAGTGTGAGTGTGTCTTTACCACAGTAGGTGTAGATGGACATGGGAGTGTGTCTTTACCACAGTAGGTGTAGATGATCTTGGGAGTGTGAGTGTGTCTTTACCACAGTAGGTGTAGATGGACATGGGAGTGTGTCTTTACCACAGTAGGTGTAGATGATCTTGGTAGTGTGAGTGTGTCTTTACCACAGTAGGTGTAGATGGACATGTGAGTGTGTCTTTACCACAGTAGGTGTAGATGATCTTGGGAGTGTGAGTGTGTCTTTACCACAGTAGGTGTAGATGGAGTGTGAGTGTGTCTTTACCACAGTAGGTGTAGATGGAGTGTGAGTGTGTCTTTACCACAGTAGGTGTAGATGATCTTGGACTCCACGAAGCGCACTTTGAGGTTGTGTAGAACTGCTGGTTCGTGGAGGTAGCTGAGAGCCGTCAGGTCATTCTCCCCCACCAGGATATCAGGGTTGCGAAGGTGAGGGAGCTGAGGACTGGATGTGTCCAGGGAGTACAGCATCTCCTACAGGGGGAATAACAGTGTGATGTTGGTGATTCAAAGCCTCTTGTGGCCAGTTTCCAGGACACAGAGTATACTAAACCTAGTCCTGGTCTACAAACCATACTAAAATACAGAAGCTCAACGTTAAAAGTATGCTGTATGATTTACATGTCGTTTTAGTGCCTTACTCAAAAGGCACAGAGACAGATTTTTCCCATAGTCATCTCAGAGATTCGAACCAGAAACCATTTGGTTACTAGCACAACACTCTTAACCACTAGGCTACCTGCTGCAAATGTATGCTGTTGTAACGGATGTGAAACGGCTAGCTAGTTAGCGGTGGTGCTGAGGTAACGGATGTGAAATGCTAGCTTAGTTAGCGGTGGTGCTGAGGTAACGGATGTGAAACGGCTAGCTTAGTTAGCGGTGGTGCTGAGGTAACGGATTTGAAACGGCTAGCTTAGTTAGCGGTGGTGCTGAGGTAACGGATGTGAAACGGCTAGCTTAGTTAGCGGTGGTGCTGAGGTAACGGATTTGAAACGGCTAGCTTAGTTAGCGGTGGTGCTGAGGTAACGGATGTGAAACGGCTAGCTTAGTTAGCGGTGGTGCTGAGGTAACAGATGTGAAACGGCTAGCTAGTTAGCGGTGGTGCGCGCTAAATAGCGTTTCAAATCGGTGACGTCACTTGCTCTGAGACCTTGAAGTAGTGGTTCTCCTTTGCTCTGCAAGGGCCGCGGCTTTTGTGGAGCGATGGGTAACGATGCTTCGTGGGTGACTGTTGATGATGTGTGCAGAGGGTCCCTGGTTCGCGCCCGGGTATGGGCGAGGGGACGGTCTAAAGTTATACTGTTACACTGTCATTCAAACTGAAATTGCCCATACAGTACAGTGCAGAGTGTTGTGGTCTATAGTTATAAACAGGGCTCTCCAACAGGCCCATACAGTACAGTACAGAGTGTTGTGGTCTATAGTTATAAACAGGGCTCTCCAACAGGCCCATACAGTACAGTGCAGAGTGTTGTGGTCTATAGTTATAAACAGGGCTCTCCAACAGGCCCATACAGTACAGTACAGAGTGTTGTGGTCTATAGTTATAAACAGGGCTCTCCAACAGGCCCATACAGTACAGTGCAGAGTATTGTGGTCTATAGTTATAAACAGGGCTCTCCAACAGGCCCATCCATCGTCAAAACAATTCTGAAAGTACATGCAATTTTCACGTGTTCCATCGCAAACTGTCATAAACAAATCTCAGAAGTATCAGTCACCGCAGACGCTATTACCCCACCCCTGGTTAGCCACTAATGGCTTAAAAAGCCAAACCTAACACAATATCGGCCAGTCAATTTTCCAGCAATATTGCCCATCTTGTGGGTCGACAACTACTTTTCACAAAACCTTCTCAATTAAAATGTTAAGTAGGTTACCCTGGCGGAAGTATATCAATTGTTATCTATTATTTGTAAACTTTGCCATGAAATGAGCCGCAGCAGCACAGAAACCATCGCTAGACGGGCACATTATGCCTGGCATAAAGCTACACGATTTCGCCGTCCCTGACGAATTTTCATGATCAGGGTGAAATCCTATGAACTTGGGCTAAGATCAGTACGTCGGGACTCGCGTAGTTTGAGCGGGTCAAGGACGCACTGATGAAGACTGTTCGGTTCTCCAGACCAGGATGTCCTGATAACTTTCTGACTTTGGCGGTGCGCCTGTGTAACGGATGTGAAACGGCTAGCTTAGTTAGCGTGGGCGCTAAATAGCGTTTCAATCAGTGACGTCACTTGCTCTGAGACCTTGAAGTAGTAGTTCCCCTTGCTCTGCAAGGGCCGCGGCTTTTGTGGAGCGATGGGTAACGATGCTTCGAGGGTGACTGTTGATGTGTGCAGAAGGTCCCTAGTTCGCGCCCGGGTATGGGCGAGGGAACGGTCTAAATTTGTACTGTTACATTGGTGCCGTGACCCGGATTACTGGTTGCTGCGGAAAAAGGAGGAAGGTCAAAAGGGGGGTGAGTGTAACGGATGTGAAACGGCTAGCTTAGTTAGCGTGGGCGCTAAATAGCGTTTCAATCAGTGACGTCACTTGCTCTGAGACCTTGAAGTAGTAGTTCCCCTTGCTCTGCAAGGGCCGCGGCTTTTGTGGAGCGATGGGTAACGATGCTTCGAGGGTGACTGTTGATGTGTGCAGAAGGTCCCTAGTTCGCGCCCGGGTATGGGCGAGGGGACGGTCTAAATTTGTACTGTTACACCTGGCAGTAAAACCTAGGACGCGACAGCCAATGAGCACTCCACATGTTAGACCCCCCAAAAAAATCATGGCGAACAGGGAAGCAACAACACCACGCAGGTTGTCCCTAGTTACCACAGCCACAAAGTCAACACTGACCATATCATACAAATTCATCATATTTCGTTTGTTGGTACTAATTTAAGGTTAGACTTAAATTTAGCAGTGCGGTTTGGTTAAAAATCAGATATTAATAAGATAATTTGAAGAAATAGGCGAGGTTTAGCTAGCCATAAATATGACAGATTGGTGGAGCTGTGGAGAAAACGCGGCATCCTTTTCAAAATTAAAAGTTTTTACGGCCAATATCCTCTACAATATCAGTCCATATTGTCCACGTCTGTGGGTCCATATTCTGCGCCGCAGTCTCTTTTTTTTAAACGCTTCTGCGCATAATAATGGGCACACTAATAAAATAATCTCACCGACAAAAACATGTTTGCTAATCGGCATTTTTCCCCCCGACGACAACCGAAAAACCCGCAGGGCAGGATCAGCTAGGGAACGTGAGCAGCCACGTCCTGGGGTTGTGCATGGACGGAATTAAACATTTGGTACAAGGAAATCTGGAAATTTGAGCGCATCCGAGTTGTTAATATCTTTGAAGTGTTGTGTTTGCTCAGCATGAGATGACACATGCCTCACTCTAGATGCGCAATTAAAGGGGAACTACACACACAAAATCCAAATGTGTTAGTTTTCTTCCATGCCAAGTTCTTTGAACAATATTAATTTTGAGAGTTAAAAACAAATCTGGAGCCAGGAGTTTTAAAATCACAGATTTTAGAGGAGATGTGGTATATGGCCAATATACGAAGGCTAAGGGCTATTCTTAGACACAAGTGCCTGGACACAGCCCTTAGCCGTGGTATATTGGCCATAGATCACAAACCCCCAAGGAGCCTTATTGCTATTAAACTGGTTACCAACGTCATTAGAGCCGTAAAACGAAATGTTTTGTCATACCCGTAGTATACTATCTGATATATCATGGCTTTCAGCCAATCAGAATTCAGGGCTCAAACCACCCAGTTTATAATAATCATTATTATTTTACCAGGTATATTGGCAGAAAACACTCTTGTACACCAATAATTTTATTTTTATTACAGTATCTCATGCTAGAAAAGGTTGGAGACCCCCTGGTTCATAGTCTGTCTTCAGTACTTACAGTGCCATCCTCAAGCTGCAGTTGTAAAGTATCATCTCCAGGTTTGAAGTCTCTCAGGATCTCTGCTGACTTCCAGACATGCTCTTCATCCGGTATCCACACTCTGTTGTACTGAATGAGCCAATTAATTATAGCCTACTTTCTCAAGATGGAGATGAGTGAACGGTAGATCAAAATTACAGTACAGAAACGTGTACAGATACGTTACTTTATTATTGAAGTCTATGTAATTAGTAGTAACACAGCAATTTGATAATGGACTACAAGAAAAGTTGGAAACTCATTTGCATAATCATTTCCCAAACTGTATTCAGGTGGACAGTGTGCACCATATGTTAGTCATATAACACATTTGTCAACGTGTTCAACAGGTGTTAAAACTAACCGATTGAGATTCCGTATTAAGATTGAATGAGTTTAAAAAAAAAAACATGTATCACTTCCCTTTTCAATATTTTCTCACCTTCGTATAAAGTTCCGACAAAGCCATGGTAGTAAAGTTTTAACAATCCGTGAGTTTAACCAACAACATCCATACTGTCAGTGGCGTGAAAAAAGTCGACAACTTCCCCAGGCGTGTTGTCTTTACCTGTGCGGTGGACTTCGCCTTCCTCGTCCCGCCCATCAGTCTTGTGACAGCAGCTTGACATTAGGGGTGTGTTCATTTGAACAAAGACAACAATAGAAACAGGATACATACCTCAGCGGGTTTTTAGTTGTGCGGGTGATTCTATAGTGATTCCATTGGCATGCGCCTTGCGTTTACTCAAGGAATGGAACAAACGTAGCCTATATATTTATCTCGGCCTTTTCCCAGCAGTATTAAAACTACTGTAAAGCATTTGAGGAGATATTCAGGTTTATACATTTAGGAAAACCAGATGGTCATTTAATCTCTATGGGAAGCAATGGGCACACAGAGGGTGTGAGTCAACAGCAAGGCTCTTTGGTTGCGGTGTCCAGCACACAGTGTACAATAGGAGTGGTGCTCATGATATTCATATTTACTGTGATATATGGGAAGGCAACAAGCACTACATTACAAAGGTAGTAAGCACTAGCCACTACATTACATAGGTCAGCATCAGCCAACTAACGTTGGCTCCCAAATATACGGTACTCGTGGAAATACATTTATTTTGGTTAATAAAATGCAGTAGTCCTGCCCCCTTCATCCCAGCTCTTAGTGCCATTTCCCTCATCCACCTACACTGAACACAAATATAAACGCATTATGTAAAATGTTGGTCCCATGTTTCATGAGCTGAAATAAAAGATCCCAGAAACTTTCCATTCGCACAAAAAATAAAAGCTTGTTTCGCTCAAATTTTGAGCACAAATGTATTTACATTCCTGTTAGTGAGCATTTTTCCTTGATATAATCCATTCACCTGAAAGATGTGGCATATTAAGAAGCTGATTAAACAACATGATCATTACACAGGTGCACCTTGTGCTGGGGACACCAAAAGGCCACTAAAATGTGCAGTTTTGTCAGACAACACAATGCCACAAATGTCTCATGTTGAGAGAGCGTGCAATTGGCATGCTGACTTCAGGAATGTCCACCAGAGCTGTTGCCAGAGAATTTAATGTTCATTTCTCTACCATAAGCCACCTCCATCTTTTTAGAGAATTTGGCAGTACATCCAACTGGCCTCACAACTGTATATGGTGTTGTGTAGGTGAGCGGTTTTCTGATGTCAATGTTGTAAACACAGTGCCTCATGGTGGCGGTGGGGTTATGGTATGGTGAGGCATAAGCGACAGACAACGAACAAAATTGCATTTTATCGATGACAATTTGAATGCACAGAGATATCATGACAAGATCCTGAGGCCCATTGTCGTGCCATTCATCCTCTGCCATCACCTCATGTTTCAGCATGATAATAAACAGCCCCATGTCGCAAGGATCTGTACACAATTCCTGGAAGCTGAAAATGTCCCAGTTCTTCCATGGCCGGCATACTCACCAGACATGTCACCTATTGAGCATGTTTGGGATGCTCTGGATCGACGTGTACAACAGCGTGGTTCCAGGTCCCGCCAATATCCAGCAACTTCACACAGACATTGAAGAGGAGTGGGGACGACCTTCCACAGGCCACAATCAACAGCCTGATCAACTCTATGTGAAGGAGATGTGTGGCGCTGCATGAGGCAAAAGGTGGTCACACCAGATACTGACTGGTGTTCTGATCCACGCCCCTACTGTTTTATTAAGGTATCTGAACAACATATGCATATCTGTATTCCCAGTCATGTGAAATCCATAGATTAGGGCCTAATGAATTTATTTCAATGGACTGATTTTCTTTAAGCGAACTGTAACTCAGTAAAATCTTTGAAATTGTTGCATGTTTGCGTTTATATTTTTGTTCAGTATAGTTGTGTCAAACAATGTATTATTTCTTAATGCGTAAAATATAAAACAGTGCCATTTCCCTGTGCATACATTAACAAGTAAACAGTAGCCTGATTCTTTTCAGCAGTGACATTTTTTTCTGTTTTAAAAACACATTTCCTACAATTCTACACATTTTGCCATGGGGGGCAGAGAACAACATTTTACAGCTTTAAAGCTATTTTTCCTCCAATTCCACACATGTTGTCATGAGGCTGAGAGAATTCTGAGTAAAAAAAACAAATTTGCTGCAATTATAAACATTTTTTTTGCCATGGCTTATGCCTTGTTCTTATGCCTTGTTCTTATGCCTTGTTCTTATGCCTTGTTCTTATGCCATCTGAGTGACTCAAACATTTTTAGGAAAATCAATGGTGGGCCAACAGAGCATAATATTTTGGGGAATTTTAGATTCTCTCTGACTGTCTATCGAGTTCTCATCTTGGTGATTGCTAGTTCTCGAGGATGATCGTATTTTAAAAAATATATATATATATATCGCGTCATTATCTTTTCTACATACTTTATATCTGGTTTAAGTTTACGCTGAAAAACGTTTTGCCATCCTGAAAATGAGTCCACGATTTGACAGTGGCGAACATATAGGGGAAACACAAGAGTATACTGTAACTATTGCTAAAAGATTTATTATGTATTTTAATATAATTTATCTCTTGCCAAATACATCATATTATTACAAAGGATCTCCAAATGTTCCTTGTTTCTAATTGTATGTGGTCAGGACATTATGAAAAACGGACTGACTTTTTTTCTAAGGCATTTGTAAAACATGAATGGTCAGGCATCTTTGGTGAATCATGTAGTTCCCTCTTTCTCCCATTGGGGAGAATTCCTGGGCGCCGTTCAAATTTCTTCCTCCCTTCCTTCCTTTGAAGTCATCAAACCTGTCCAACTATGTGTAAATCAGAGATGACTTCAAGGAGGAAGGATGGAAGGATACACTTTTTTTTTAGACCCGTGTGAGGAATCCTAGATTCAGACTGCTAGGGATCTGAATGGTCTCCAAAGCCAGAGGGGAGTGGGTGAAGGGAAATGTCACAGAGAATATCTTCTTGGTGTCCATAAGTAACAGCGGTGACTCAACACGGCCTTTCAACAGGGCCTGGAGGAGAGAGAGAGAGAGAGAGAGCGAGAGAGAGAGGAGGGGGAGAGAGCGAGAGAGGGAGAGCGAGAGAGAGAGAGAGAGAGCGAGAAAGAGAGAGAGACAGAGAGAAGAGAGAGAGAGAGAAGAGAGAGAGAGAGAGAGAGAGAGAGAAGAGCGAGAGAGGGAGAGAGGGAGAGAGGGAGAGGGAGAGAGGGAGAGAGAGAGGAGAGAGAGAGAGAGAAGAGAGAAGAGAGAGGGAGAAGAGAGAGAAGAGAGAGAGAGAGAGAAGAGAGAGAGAGAGAGAGGAGAGAGAGAAGAGAGAGAGAGAGAGGAGAGAGAGAGGATGGGGAGAGAGAGAGAGAGAGAGAGTGGAGGGGGAGAGAGAGAGACAGAGCAAGAGGGAGAAGAGAGAGAGCGAGAGAGAGACAGAGAGACAGAGAGAGAGAGAGAGAAGAGAAAAGAGAGAGAGAAGAGAGAAGAGAGAGAGGAGAGAGAGAAAGAAAGAGAGAGAGTAGAGAGAAAGAGAGAGTAGAGAGAGAGAGAGAACAACTCAATGACGTAGGGACAATATATATAAAAAAGGAGATGCGAGAGAGCAAAGTACACACAGACAAGCTCCTTACCTGTATGGTTCTAATGAAGGATATTGAAACCCGTTCCTCAAATTCAATCACTGGGGTGTACAAGGTTAGCACTTTCACAATCTGACGAGAGAAAAAAACAGAAATGAACTAAATCATGAGAAATGATCAATAGACGAGATCACATGGCACAAAATTATTATTTTTTTAAAAGGAAGAAATATTTCCAGTTACTACTACTACTACTACTCTGTATACTGTAGCCTGATCTCAGATCTGTTTGTGCTGTATAGCCAAATCCAGTCTGAGTTCGGAAAGCCCAGTACAAACAGATCTGGGACCAGGCTATGTATACTCTAATGGCACCTAGATGACCGTACCTGTAGTGTGGTGAGGGCAGAGCACATGGTGCAGAGAGCCTGGGCGTCTTCGTCAGTCTTCTTCTTGACCTGTAGTAACTGAGCGGCTTGGATCAGCGGCTCCAGCATCTCTTTAGCTCCACAGTCTGGCAGCCCCTTCTCCTCCAGCCACTCCTCCAGCTGCCACACATTATACCTGGAGAGACACCACCCCCACCCAGTTAGCTCCACAGTCTGACAGCCCCCTCTCCTCCAGCTGCCACACATTATACCTAGAGAGACACCACCCCCACCCAGTTAGCGCCACAGTCTGACAGCCCCCTCTCCTCCAGCTGCCACACATTATACCTAGAGAGACACCACCCCCACCCAGTTATCTCCACAGTCTGACAGCCCCCTCTCCTCCAGCTGCCACACATTATACCTAGAGAGAGACACCACCCCCACCCAGTTAGCTCCACAGTCTGGCAGCCCCCCCCCCCCACCCAGTTAGCTCCACAGTCTGACAGCGCGCCCCCCCCCCCCCACCCAGTTAGCTCCACAGTCTGACAGCCCCCCCCCACCCAGTTAGCTCCACAGTCTGACAGCGCCCCCCCCCCACCCAGTTAGCTCCACAGTCTGACAGCCCCCCCCACCCCCACCCAATTAGCTCCAGTCTGACAGCCCCCCCCAACCCAGTTAGCTCCACAGTCTGACAGCCCACTCTCCTCCAGCCACTCCTCCAGCTGCCACACATTATACCTAGACACCCCCACCCAGTTAGCTCCACAGACTGACAGCCCCCCCCCACCCAGTTAGCTCCACAGTCTGACAGCCCCCCCCCCCCCCACCCAATTAGCTCCAGTCTGACAGCCCCCCCCTCCCCCCAACCCAGTTAGCTCCACAGGCTGGCAGCCCCTTCTCCTCCAGCTGCCACACATTATACCTAGAGAGACACCCCTACCCAGTTAGCTCCAGTCTGACAGCCCCCCCCCCCCCCCCCCCCCCCCAACCCAGTTAGCTCCAGTCTGGCAGCCCCCCCCCACCCAGTTAGCTCCAGTCTGACAGCTCCCCCACCCCACCCAACCCAGTTAGCGCCACAGTCTGACAGCCCCCCCCCCAACCCAGTTAGCTCCACAGTCTGACAGCCCTCTCCACCCAGTTAGCTCCACAGTCTGACAGCCCCCCCCCCCCAACCCAGTTAGCTCCACAGTCTGACAGCCCCCCCCCCCCCCAACCCAGTTAGCTCCACAGTCTGACAGCCCCCCCCAACCCAGTTAGCTCCACAGTCTGACAGCCCTCTCCTCCAGCTGTCACTTGTTGTGCCTAGAGAGAAACCAATCAATCCCAATGTACGGTATTTATAAAAGGCCTTTTCACAGTTATCAAAAACCACAGTACAGTACAGAGGACAGACAGCCACTTTGTGACAAACAGATTCATGTTTCAAAACACAGCATATCAGAACAAATAGTCAGTCCTCTAACAAGTAAATCTTATTTATTTTTATTTTTAAACAGTGAACAACGAGTGTTTTCCCAGGTATCATTCTTGGGGCCTAAACCCTTTTAGCTTCTATAGAAATATTTTGGGGTGAAAACATGTAAAAACGAACTGAGAAAAATGAACTGTACCTGATCTGCAGTCCTTTACTCCAGGAGCACATGTCCTTCCTCAGCAGCAGGTTGTTGAGAGTGACAGAACAGATGATGTAGAACTGCTGCCTCACGCCCTGGGAGATAACATATAGCATATCAACTAGAACTGCTGCCTCACGCCCTGGGAGATAACATATAGCATATCAACTAGAACTGCTGCCTCACGCCCTGGGAGATAACATATAGCATACAGCATATCAACTAGAACTGCTGCCTCACGCCCTGGGAGATAACATATAGCATACAGCATATCAACTAGAACTGCTGCCTCCTCCCCTGGGAGATAACATATAGCATACAGCATATCAACTAGAACTGCTGCCTCACGCCCTGGGAGATAACATATCAACTAGAACTGCTGCCTCACGCCCTGGGAGATAACATATAGCATACAGCATATCAACTAGAACTGCTGCCTTACGCCCTGGGAGATAACATATAGCATATCAACTAGAACTGCTGCCTCACGCCCTGGGAAATAACATATAGCATACAGCATATCAACTAGAACTGCTGCCTCACGCCCTGGGAGATAACATACAGCATACAGCATATCAACTAGAACTGCTGCCTCACGCCCTGGGAGATAACATATAGCATACAGCATATCAACTAGAACTGCTGCCTCACGCCCTGGGAGATAACATATAGCATACAGCATATCAACTAGAACTGCTGCCTCACCCCCTGGGAGATAACATATAGCATACAGCATATCAACTAGAACTGCTGCCTCACGCCCTGGGAGATAACATATTGCATACAGCATATCAACTAGAACTGCTGCCTCACGCCCTGGGAGATAACATATCAACTAGAACTGCTGCCTCACGCCCTGGGAGATAACATATAGCATATCAACTAGAACTGCTGCCTCCTCCCCTGGGAGATAACATATAGCATACAGCATATCAACTAGAACTGCTGCCTCACGCCCTGGGAGATAACATATAGCATACAGCATATCAACTAGAACTGCTGCCTCACGCCCTGGGAGATAACATATCAACTAGAACTGCTGCCTCAGGCCCTGGGAGATAACATATAGCATATCAACTAGAACTGCTGCCTCCTCCCCTGGGAGATAACATATAGCATACAGCATATCAACTAGAACTGCTGCCTCACGCCCTGGGAGATAACATATAGCATACAGCATATCAACTAGAACTGCTGCCTCACGCCCTGGGAGATAACATATCAACTAGAACTGCTGCCTCACGCCCTGGGAGATAACATATAGCATACAGCATATCAACTAGAACTGCTGCCTCACGTCCTGGGAGATAACATATAGCATACAGCATATCAACTAGAACTGCTGCCTCACGCCCTGGGAGATAACATATAGCATACAGCATATCAACTAGAACTGCTGCCTCCCCCCCTGGGAGATAACATATCAACTAGAACTGCTGCCTCACCCCCTGGGAGATAACATATAGCATACAGCATATCAACTAGAACTGCTGCCTCACCCCCTGGGAGATAACATATAGCATATCAACTAGAACTGCTGCCTCACCCCCTGGGAGATAACATATAGCATACAGCATATCAACTAGAACTGCTGCCTCACGCCCTGGGAGATAACATACAGCATATCAACTAGAACTGCGGCCTACCCCCCTGGGAGATAACATATAGCATATCAACTAGAACTGCTGCCTCACGCCCTGGGAGATAACATATAGCATACAGCATATCAACTAGAACTGCTGCCTCACGCCCTGGGAGATAACAAACAGCATACAGCATATCAACTAGAACTGCTGCCTCACCCCCTGGGAGATAACATATAGCATACAGCATATCAACTAGAACTGCTGTCTCACCCCTGGGAGATAACATATAGCATACAGCATATCAACTAGAACTGCTGCCTCACGCCCTGGGAGATAACATATAGCATACAGCATATCAACTAGAACTGCTGCCTCCCCCCTGGGAGATAACATATAGCATACAGCATATCAACTAGAACTGCTGCCTCACGCCCTGGGAGATAACATATAGCATACAGCATATCAACTAGAACTGCTGCCTCACGCCCTGGGAGATAACATATAGCATACAGCATATCAACTAGAACTGCTGCCTCACGCCCTGGGAGATAACATACAGCATATCAACTAGAACTGCTGCCTCACGCCCTGGGAGATAACATATAGCATACAGCATATCAACTAGAACTGCTGCCTCACGCCCTGGGAGATAACATATAGCATACAGCATATCAACTAGAACTGCTGCCTCCCCCCTGGGAGATAACATATAGCATACAGCATATCAACTAGAACTGCTGCCTCACGCCCTGGGAGATAACATATCAACTAGAACTGCTGCCTCACGCCCTGGGAGATAACATATAGCATATCAACTAGAACTGCTGCCTCACGCCCTGGGAGATAACATATAGCATATCAACTAGAACTGCTGCCTCACGCCCTGGGAGATAACATATCAACTAGAACTGCTGCCTCACGCCCTGGGAGATAACATATAGCATATCAACTAGAACTGCTGCCTCACGCCCTGGGAGATAACATATAGCATATCAACTAGAACTGCTGCCTCACGCCCTGGGAGATAACATATAGCATACAGCATATCAACTAGAACTGCTGCCTCACGCCCTGGGAGATAACATATAGCATACAGCATATCAACTAGAACTGCTGCCTCACGCCCTGGGAGATAACATATAGCATACAGCATATCAACTAGAACTGCTGCCTCACCCCCTGGGAGATAACATATCAACTAGAACTGCTGCCTCACGCCCTGGGAGATAACATATAGCATATCAACTAGAACTGCTGCCTCACGCCCTGGGAGATAACATATAGCATATCAACTAGAACTGCTGCCTCACGCCCTGGGAGATAACATATAGCATACAGCATATCAACTAGAACTGCTGCCTCACCCCCTGGGAGATAACATATAGCATACAGCATATCAACTAGAACTGCTGCCTCCCCCCTGGGAGATAACATATAGCATACAGCATATCAACTAGAACTGCTGCCTCACCCCCTGGGAGATAACATATAGCATACAGCATATCAACTAGAACTGCTGCCTCACGCCCTGGGAGATAACATATAGCATATCAACTAGAACTGCTGCCTCACCCCCTGGGAGATAACATATCAACTAGAACTGCTGCCTCACGCCCTGGGAGATAACATATAGCATATCAACTAGAACTGCTGCCTCACGCCCTGGGAGATAACATATAGCATATCAACTAGAACTGCTGCCTCACGCCCTGGGAGATAACATATAGCATACAGCATATCAACTAGAACTGCTGCCTCACGCCCTGGGAGATAACATATAGCATACAGCATATCAACTAGAACTGCTGCCTCACGCCCTGGGAGATAACATATAGCATACAGCATATCAACTAGAACTGCTGCCTCACCCCCTGGGAGATAACATATCAACTAGAACTGCTGCCTCACGCCCTGGGAGATAACATATAGCATATCAACTAGAACTGCTGCCTCACGCCCTGGGAGATAACATATAGCATATCAACTAGAACTGCTGCCTCACGCCCTGGGAGATAACATATAGCATACAGCATATCAACTAGAACTGCTGCCTCACCCCCTGGGAGATAACATATAGCATACAGCATATCAACTAGAACTGCTGCCTCCCCCCTGGGAGATAACATATAGCATACAGCATATCAACTAGAACTGCTGCCTCACCCCCTGGGAGATAACATATAGCATACAGCATATCAACTAGAACTGCTGCCTCACGCCCTGGGAGATAACATATAGCATACAGCATATCAACTAGAACTGCTGTCTCCCCCCCTGGGAGATAACATATAGCATATCAACTAGAACTGCTGCCTAATGCCCTGGGAGATAACATATAGCATACAGCATATCAACTAGAACTGCTGCCTCTCCCCCTGGGAGATAACATATAGCATACAGCATATCAACTAGAACTGCTGCCTCACGCCCTGGGAGATAACATATAGCATATCAACTAGAACTGCTGCCTCCCCCCCTGGGAGATAACACATCAACTAGAACTGCTGCTTCACCCCCTGGGAGATAACATATCAACTAGAACTGCTGCCTCCAGCCCTGGGAGATAACATATAGCATACAGCATATCAACTAGAACTGCTGCCTCACGCCCTGGGAGATAACATATAGCATACAGCATATCAACTAGAACTGCTGCCTCACGCCCTGGGAGATAACATATAGCATACAGCATATCAACTAGAACTGCTGCCTCCCCCCTGGGAGATAACATATAGCATACAGCATATCAACTAGAACTGCTGCCTCCCCCCTGGGAGATAACATATAGCATACAGCATATCAACTAGAACTGCTGCCTCCTCCCCTGGGAGATAACATATCAATTAGAACTGCTGCCTCCCCCCCTGGGAGATAACATATCAACTAGAACTGCTGCCTCCCCCCCTGGGAGACATATCAACTAGAACTGCTGCCTCCCCCCCTGGGAGATAACATATCAACTAGAACTGCTGCCTCCCCCCCTGGGAGATAACATATAAACTAGAACTCCGGCCTCCCCCCTGGGAGATAACATATCAACTAGAACTGCTGCCTCCTCCCCTGGGAGATAACATATCAACTAGAACTGCTGCCTCCTCCCCTGGGAGATAACATATCAACTAGAACTGCTGCCTCACCCGTGGGAGATAACATATCAACTAGAACTGCTGCCTCCTCCCCTGGGAGATAACATATCAACTAGAACTCCGGCCTCCCCCCTGGGAGATAACATATCAACTAGAACTGCTGCCTCCTCCCCTGGGAGATAACATATCAACTAGAACTGCTGCCTCCTCCCCTGGGAGATAACATATCAACTAGAACTGCTGCCTCCCCCCCTGGGAGATAACATATCAACTAGAACTCCGGCCTCCCCCCCCCTGGGAGATAACATATCAACTAGAACTCTGGCCTCCCCCCTGGGAGATAACATATCAACTAGAAAGAACAGAGGTTCAACAATCCATGCCTGTGGAACACCACATCTAGATTTGTCTCAAGAGTTTACTCCTCAACACACACACACCTGTTTGATGAGCTCGGGGTCGACGTCATGCTGAATCAGGGTAGCGTGGAAGAGACTGAGTTGCTGTAGGATGCTGTCCACCGTGTAAACAGCCTCTCCGGGGCAACTGGACGTCCTCTTCCGTAGGCCCGTGGGTTTAGACCCCAGAACTCCCTGGAAGTTCTCATGCTCCAGCATACCCGGAACTGGGATATTGTTGGACAATAAAATGTCACTTGTTTGTTAAGTTGTTTTGTTGTCGTTTCTCATTTGGACTGTGTGAGTAGCGCTACTCTTCCCTGCATGGTTATTTCAGAAGTGTCACTACTGTACTTGTTTATCCTTTACACTCACTAGCATTGCTCACCCTCACTGGCATTGCTCACCCTCACTGGCATTGCTCACCCTCACTGGCATTGCTCACCCTCACTGGCATTGCTCACCCTCACTGGCATTGCTCACCCTCACTGGCATTGCTCACCCTCACTGGCATTGCTCACCCTCACTGGCATTGCTCACTCTCACTGGCATTGCTCACTCTCACTGGCATTGCTCACTCTCACTGGCATTGCTCACCCTCACTGGCATTGCTCACTCTCACTGGCATTGCTCACTCTCACTGGCATTGCTCACCCTCACTGGCATTGTTCACCCTCACTGGCATTGTTCACCCTCACTAGCATTGCTCACCCTCACTGGCATTGCTCACCCTCACTGGCATTGCTCACTCTCACTGGCATTGCTCACCCTCACTGGCATTGCTCACCCTCACTGGCATTGCTCACCCTCACTGGCATTGCTCACCCTCACTGGCATTGCTCACCCTCACTGGCATTGCTCACCCTCACTGGCATTGCTCACCCTCACTGGCATTGCTCACCCTCACTGGCATTGCTCACTCTCACTGGCATTGCTCACCCTCACTGGCATTGCTCACCCTCACTGGCATTGCTCACCCTCACTGGCATTGCTCACTCTCACTAGCATTGCTCACTCTCACTGGCATTGCTCACCCTCACTGGCATTGCTCACCCTCACTGGCATTGCTCACCCTCACTGGCATTGCTCACTCTCACTGGCATTGCTCACCCTCACTAGCATTGCTCACTCTCACTGGCATTGCTCACCCTCACTAGCATTGCTCACCCTCACTAGCATTGCTCACCCTCACTAGCATTGCTAATTCTCACTAGCATTGCTCATTCTCACTAGCATTGCTCACCCTCACTAGCATTGCTCACCCTCACTAGCATTGCTAATTCTCACTAGCATTGCTCATTCTCACTAGCATTGCTCACCCTCACTAGCATTGCTCACCCTCACTAGCATTGCTCACCCTCACTAGCATTGCTCACCCTCACTAGCATTGCTCATTTGAAGGTTTTTCTTGCATATTATCATGATCATCATACTCTGATCATACTATGTGGTTAATTTGCTTACTTTAGTTGAATAGACTGAATGTAAGTGGCTCTGCATAAGAGCGTCTGCTAAATGTTTCCTCACCTATCATGGGCTGCAGGGCCTCCTCCATGCATCTGACCAGCTGCTGGTAGTTCTGGATGGCCAGATCGCTGAGGACCTGACGGTACTCTGACAGGTCAAAGTTACACAAGCAGTGCTCATTCTGCCGCGGGGTGTTGTTCTTTACAAACGCCTACAGGACAGGAGATGGTTAGAAACAGGAGGTCAAACCGCAGCTACAGATAAGGTTGTAAAAAACAGTCAACACAAGGGGTTTGTGTGTCCCATCCTAATCTCAGAACCTAGCACTACTCTCTCTGTGAGTGTGTGTGTGTGTGTGTGTGTGTGTGTGTGTGTGTGTGTGTGTGTATAGAAGATGGGCATCTGTGAAACTCATTCCAC
Source organism: Oncorhynchus mykiss (assembly GCF_057628025.1). Taxonomy (NCBI): domain Eukaryota; kingdom Metazoa; phylum Chordata; class Actinopteri; order Salmoniformes; family Salmonidae; genus Oncorhynchus; species Oncorhynchus mykiss. The sequence continues at coordinate 100,117,053 of NC_143023.1, read as the reverse complement.
AACTTGAAGGTGTCTCCATTTTGTGCTACGGAGTAGTTAGGATGCATCAGGAGGTAGAGGGTGTGGGGTTGGAGCCAACTCAGGAGGAAGCTGTACTTGCTAAGCAAACGGTGTGTGCTTGGTAACTGTGGATTAAACAGTTAAAAAAAATCAGTCGAGCAATAACTGTCATGAGATGATTCCTCTCCAGCCTACCTCCTCTCCACTGTACTGCTTCAGGCAGTGTAGGAACCGGCAGGTGTTGGCCAGCCAGAAAGACACAGTCTCAAAGTCATCTCCTCGCCTCTGGGGGGGGGGGGGGGGGGGGGGAACAACAACAACAAAAAACAGATTGCAACAGTAACTCATGGGGTGGGACTTTACCATGGGTCAACTGAACTTGACTTGGCATCCTCAGTATGTGATGTCATTTGATGAGAAGTTTTCTTGTCACATAGACTGGACAGGTGCAGTGTAATGTGTTGTTTTACAGGGTCAGTCATAGCAGTACAGTGCCCCTGTAGCAAATTAGGGTTAAGTGCTTTGCTCAAGGGCACATGGACAGATTTTCACCTTGACGGCTCGGGTATTCGAACCAAGGACCTTTCGGTTACTGGTCGAACCCTCTAACCGCTAGGCTACCTAGCGCCCTCATAATTCAACACACTGAAATCCATAAGAATACAATAGCATAGGCCTATCAAAATCCAAATTTACCTTGGACTCCCTTGATGCTAACGCTGTACCTCGGGGACTCCCTTGATGCTAACGCTGTACCTCGGGGACTCCCTTGATGCTAACGCTGTACCTCGGGGACTCCCTTGATGCTAACGCTGTACCTCGGGGACTCCCTTGATGCTAACGCTGTACCTCGGGGACTCCCTTGATGCTAACGCTGTACCTCGGGGACTCCCTTGATGCTAACACTGTACCTCGGGGACTCCCTTGATGCTAACGCTGTACCTCGGGGACTCCCTTGATGCTAACACTTTACCTTGAAGACTCCCTTGATGCTAACGCTTTACCTTGATGACTCCCTTGATGCTAACGCTGTACCTTGATGACTCCCTTGATGCTGTTGATGGTAGAGTTGAGCAGGACGCTGACTCTCTGGTCATCATTAGAGTAGTCAGCATGTCTCAGACACATGAACAGGATGTAGGCCGGCAGACCAGGGAGGAAGTTAACCGCCACACCACGAGGTTTCAGCTCTAAGGGTCAACACAGTCATCACAACACAGTTAGCACAGCACAGCACAGTTAGCACAGCACAGCTAGCACAGCACAGCACAGTTAGCACAGCACAGCTAGCACAGCACAGCACAGCTAGCACAGCACAGCTAGCACAGCACAGTTAACACCATTTTTAAAAAACAACAACATTTGAGTCATTTACCAGACGCTCTGATCCAGAGAGACTTACAGGAGCAATTATGGTTAAGTGCCTTGCTCAAGGGCACATTGACATATTTTTCACAGAGGTGGCTCAATGCTCTTAACCGCTAGGCTACCTGCCGCCTTAACACAGCACAGTTAGCACAGCACAGCTAGCACAGCACAGTACAGTTAGCACAGCACAGCTAGCACAGCACAGTTAGCACAGCACAGTTAGCACAGCACAGCTAGCACAGCACAGCTAGCACAGCACAGTACAGTTAGCACAGCACAGCTAGCACAGCACAGCACAGCAGAGTTAGCACAGCAGAGTTAGCAACCACACCTCAAGGCTTCAGCTCTGACAAAGATAGATATATCAATCAATTTATGTCTTTTACTTGTTACAAACATTTACTTTTTCCACTATTGGAAACTGCAGAATAACAGGGAAACATGCAGAACCTACCCACAACCAGACTCTTCAGTAGTTTGCTCTCATCCCCCCTCCGGTACTCCAGCATGCCTTGGAAGTCCCTCTCCTTCCGGGTGATACCAACAGGAGAGCGAGGCTCTGGACCTGGAGCCACCCTCTCCATCTGACCGCCAGCTAATGAGACCAACGACCAGGTAGGTAAGTAGGTAGATAGGTTGATAGGTAGATAGATAGATAGATAGATAGATAGAGAGATAGAGAGATAGAGAGATAGATAGAGAGAGAGAGAGTGTACTGGTTATGTCCGATACGGTTTGAAAAACCATAATGACTTTTATATTGTAGAAATAAAATCAGTATCTATTATACGTGATAATCAACTAATAGACACTTAAAATGAGATTTTAGGACCTCTATTATTTATAGTTTATATTAATGCATTATAAACTGTGTGTATACCTTCGTATTCCTCTACCCTCTTCACGTAGACTTTGAGCTGTTTTTTAAGTTTGCGGATCATCTTGTCCTGTTTCTCTTGCTGCTCCATCAGGTCCTGTAAGATAGAAGTAGAGTACTGAATAGACCCTTATTATACACATCAGAGAGTGTTAAAACACTGTATATATATGACATTTGTAATGTCTTTATTGTTTTGAAACTTCTGTATGTGTAATGTTTACTGTTAATTTTTATTGTTTTTCACTTTATATATTCACTTTATATATTATCTACCCCACTTTCTTTGGCAACGTTAACACATGTTTCCCATGCCAATAAAGCCCTTGAATTGAATTGAATTGAGTCCTACGGAACCTAAACGTTCCACAACGTCGTACCCTGCTGAACGCAGCCCTGGCTGGTACCTACCAGGTTGTCGCTGGTAAGGCGTGTGATCTCGTGGTGCAGGCTGGCCTCGATGCGAGCCTCCTGGGGGAGGAGGAGGCTCTGGGAGAGGAACTGTTGCTGCTGCCTGTTCTCCTCTCTCACCCTGAGCACCTCCTCTCTCAGCTCCTCCAACTCCTCCTCATGCCTCCTGTCCTGCACCTGCAGCTGAGACACCAACAGGCTGGGAGGAGGGAGGAGGGAGGAGGGGGAGAAGCATAATAGAGAGAGAGAAACATAATAGAGAGAGAAACATAAGAGAGAGAGAGAGAGAGAGAGAGAGAGAAACATAATAGAGAGAGAGAAACATAAGAGAGAGAGAGAGAGAAACATCATAGAGAGAGAGAGAGAGAGAGACAGACAGACAGACAGACAGACAGACAGACAGACAGACAGAGACAGAGACAGAGACAGAGACAGAGACAGAGAGAGAGAGAGAGAGACAGAGACGGAGAGAGAGAAAGAAACATATAAACAGAGAAACAGAGAGAGACAAGAGACATATTCATCATCATAATGTTTTCCTTATCTAGTTCCTTTGTATTGCCTTGAAAACCTTGAACACATTCCTCTTGCTATCCCTCAGCTCACCTGTTGGTCTCCTTCAACCCGTCATAAGCCAGCCACAGCTCTCCATCCTCGTTCAACTTGTGGTAATCAGGAGTGGATCTGACGCAAACAGGGGAAACAAGTAAACCAATATCAAGTCAACTAACTTAAAACAAGCTAAACCAAGATGTCAGCGGTCAATCAATGTAAAAGGATCCAGAATGGGTGGGGTGAGTTGGAAGTGTTTACCCATCAGCCTCTTTGGGTGGAGTTTCACCAAGATGAATCATCTTATGCATCTCTCCATACGCTTCCTACCAAAGAGGAAAGGGGAGTCAAGTAGTGTAGAGAAAAACACATTCAAAACAGTACACGAGTACTACGTATTTTGTAAATCAGAATGTTTAGTTCATTTTTCAGTCGGGCAGCGCAGAATCACTGATCTACAATTCACCTCCCGAATAACGACTCATTACGTCAAGATGAGGGATTCTGCTCAGCAGTCGCCCTATAGAACCCTATTCCCTATATAGTGCACTACTTTAGACCAGAACCCTATAGAACCCTATTCCCTATATATAGTGCACTACTTTAGACCAGAGCCCTATAGAACCCTATTCCCTATATAGTGCACTACATTAGACCAGAGCCCTATAGAACCCTATTCCCTATATAGTGCACTACTTTAGACCAGAGCCTTATAGAACCCTATTCCCTATATATAGTGCACTACTTTAGACCAGAGCCCTATAGAACCATATTCCCTATATAGTGCACTACTTTAGACCAGAGCCCTATAGAACCCTATTCCCTATATAGTGCACTACTTTAGACCAGAGCCCTATAGAACCCTATTCCCTATATAGTGCACTACTTTAGACCAGAGCCCTATAGAACCCTATTCCCTATATAGTGCACTACTTTAGACCAGAGCCCCATAGAACCCTATTCCCTATATAGTGCACTACTTTAGACCAGAGCCCTATAGAACCCTATTCCCTATATAGTGCACTACTTTAGACCAGAGCCTTATAGAACCAGATTCCCTATTTAGTGCACTACTTTAGACCAGAGCCCTATAGAACCCTATTCCCTATATAGTGCACTACTTTAGACCAGAGCCCTATAGAACCCTATTCCCTATATAGTGCACTACTTTAGACCAGAGCCCTATAGAACCCTATTCCCTATATAGTGCACTACTAGAACCCTATTCCCTATATAGTGCACTACTTTAGACCAGAGCCCTATAGAACCCTATTCCCTATATAGTGCACTACTTTAGACCAGAGCCCTATAGAACCCTATTCCCTATATAGTGCACTACCTTAGACCAGAGCCCTATAGAACCCTATTCCCTATATAGTACACTACTTTAGACCAGAGCCCTATAGAACCCTATTCCCTATTTAGTACACTACTTTAGACCAGAGCCCTATAGAACCCTATTCCCTATATAGTACACTACTTTAGACCAGAGCCCTATAGAACCCTATTCCCTATTTGGTACACTACTTTAGACCAGAGCCCTATAGAACCAGATTCCCTATATAGTGCACTACTTTAGACCAGAGCCCTATAGAACCCTATTCCCTATATAGTGCACTACTTTAGACCAGAGCCCTATAGAACCCTATTCCCTATATAGTGCACTACTTTAGACCAGAGCCCTATAGAACCCTATTCCCTATATAGTGCACTACTTTAGACCAGGGACCAGTGCACTACATAGGGAATTAGGGTACCGTTTGGGACTACTTCCTCCTACCTTGTTGTGTTTGAGCACCTCCTGGCGGACCATGTGTGAGCGGAGGAGCAGCACCTCCTCCTTCCTGACCTCCAGCTCCTCGTTGGAGGAGTTGAGCTGCTCCAGGAGCACGTTGTAGGGAGCGGAGCCCGGCCCGGGGCTGCTGGTGGAGGTCTTAGCCCCGGGGTTGGTCTTAGCCCCGGGGTTGGTCTTAGCCCCGGGGTTGGTCTTAGCCCCGGGGTTGGTGCTGGAGACTGTAGCTAGAGACTGACGCAGCTCCGCCAGGTTTGTCTTCAGCCTCTTGTTCTCCGACTCCAGCTCCTGGCGCTGAGGAGAGAGGAGACAGAGTTCAGAACGGCTATACATATACAGACATTACCAGATATGAACTAAGAAATGGTCAAATGTAACTGTGCAGTAATAATTTATGAAATGTCATCACTTTCAGAGCCTCCAGGTCCAGCTCAGCTCTCCCTGCAGTTCTTTGCTTCTCTGCATTTTTGACGTGGTCTTGTTGTGCCTCCTCCCGCTTATCCAGGTGTCTCTGCAGTGTCTGTTTGTCCTGCTCCAGCTCAGTGACTCTCCTCTGCAGCTTCAACAGGACTGCCATGTCAACCGCGTCCTGGTGTGGCACGTCCTGGTGTGGCGCGGCCTGGTGGGGCGCGTCCTGGTGTGGCGCGTCCTGAACAACAACACCAGAAAACGTTTGTTTTAGTTCATCTTAAAAAAAATAAGACTGAGCGAATTCTAAATGGGAGAGGAAAAGCATCCTGTTGTTGTTGTTGGACTAGGACTATCATTTGCTCACATCGTATATAGACTTGTTTATACTGTATTATTGACTGTATGTTTGTTTTACTCCATGTGTAACTCTGTGTCGTTGTATGTGTCGAACTGCTTTGCTTTATCTTGGCCAGGTCGCAATTGTAAATGAGAACTTGTTCTCAACTTGCCTACCTGGTTAAATAAAGGTGAAATAAAATAAAATGAGGGTGGAAGCCTTGTGCTCGGCATACTCCTGAGCCTTGTTCATCACTCGGACGTTGTGGAAGCTATGGGTGGTGGTGAGCCACCACGTAAACCTCAACGATGGGGAGTTTTTTTTTGTTGCTTTTTCCATATGTTTATATTGGAGTTCCTTACGTCTCCTCGTAGAGATCTCGTCTCGGACTCGGTGAACCCCGAGGAGCTGCGTGTTGAGCTGTGAGTTTTCACCGAACTGTTTTTTCCCTCTGCAGATTCAGAGCTGGGAGTTCCCTCAGACTCATTGCTGCTGTGGTTGGAGTCTGTTCTCCGGCGGCCTGGTTTATTGGTGATCTGGTTTAGACAGCATGGCATGGAGGTTAGATAGGTAGCCGAAACTGACCCAAACCTGTACGTTATTTTCATATCGACCTAATGTATGCAGTGGTTTAAGCCACTGAAATCCAGGCTAGGAAAGCGGCAGTGTTACTTCACTGTCAAACCAAACCAAGATCGGTATATTATTATTATTCAAAATCCCAAGAGATGGCCAATTGTGCAAGTTCTCCCACTTAAAAAGATGAGAGAGGCCTGTAATTTTCATCATCGGTACACTTCAACTATGACAGACAAAATTAGAAAAAAAAATCCTGAAAATCACATTAAACATTAAAAATCCTACAATGTGATTTTATGGATTTTTTTTTCTCATTTTGTCTGTCATAGTTGAAGTGTACCTATGATGACATTTACAGGCCTCTCTCATCTTTTTAAGTGGGAGAACTTGCACAATTGGTGGCTGACTAAATACTTGTTTGCCCCACTGTACGTTGGGAAACGTAAGATAAATAGCTTTGAATGTCAGTATGAGATGGATAACAGCATTCCAACCCCCTGCGTATGAATAAACGTCTATAAGGTCTATAATGCTTCATAACTCATCTTACCACGCTGATAGTCATCTCTTCTTTCAGGTCAGCGTGTCTCTCTTTTAGACGTGTGTATTCACTCAGCAGACTCTGGTAGTGGTCACGCTCCTCACGGATATCACTCTCCAGCTGCATACCGACTTTAGCCTGGGCCTTGCTCTCTGGACAAAGGGAACAGGGAAGTGTTCATTAGGCAACAAATGGAAGACAACAGACGGAAAAAATGGAGGAGTAAAATGGACTTGTCCAATAAAAAAATTGTTTATAAAAAAATTGTTTATGTTTTTCATTGAAAAACGTTTTTTTTATATATATATTTTTTTACTGTGTGCCATCATGAACATGACCCCTGTACTGTACCTGCGATCTGTTGCCTCTGTTCCTGGATCAGCTGATTCATATCGTCTTTCTCCGTTATCAACGAGCGGTTGTTCTCATTCAACTCTGACACCACCTAGTGGCCGGAAGAGGGAACCACATTAGTGGACACTTGTTTCCATGGCTCAGTACAGCATGGTGCTGGCAACATCAGGCTTGGAAGTTCCATTCTTAATACAATGTATCAGTGACATTGACCGTTTTCTAAGTCCCTTTGGAGAAACGACCGTATTAGCTCTACCTTCTCCGTCTAAGTTAGTAGGTGAATGCAGCAGTTGCGTTACCTTCTCAGTGTCCACCCTGTATGTCCTAGCCTCCTCCCGTATGGCCTCTTTCTCCTCCCTGGTAGTCTCCAATTCCTGACGGAGGAATGACAGCTGTTCCAGGAGGGAGGGTACCCCGTCTGCTTTAACTCTGCTCTCCTCCTCTGCCACGCGCAGTCGCTCCACCTCTCCACCCAGTCTCTCGCTCTCCGCTGCCCGGGACCGCTCCACAGTACGCAACCTCTCACTGAGCTCTCTGTTCTCCTTGTGCTGCAGGAGGGAGGGGGGGGGACACACACTGAGGGTTTACATGTGACAAACAACCAGCATTACCTCATGAAACAATGTCCTGTTTTCAACTGGGGTCAATACTGAAGTAAACAGATATTTCTAAGGAGACAGTGGTGCGTGTCTCGAAAGAGTAAGATTTCCAAAATATTCATTACTCAAAATAAACATGAAACCAGACTGCCTGGTCTCACTTGTTCATTTAGTTGTAGTAGTACTACTATTTGTAGCTTTTAACACAGGAAGTGACTACGTCCATACAGGAAGTGACTACGTCCATACAGGAAGTGAATATGTCCATATAGAAAGTGACTACGTCCATACAGGAAGTGACTACGTCCATACAGGAAGTGACTACGTCCATATAGGAAGTGACTACGTCCATACAGGAAGTGAATACGTCCATACAGGAAGTGACTATGTCCATACAGGAAGTGACTAAGTCCATATAGGAAGTGCCTACGTCCATACAGAAAGTGCCTACGTCCATACAGAAAGTGCCGTTTCTCACCTGTTCGTCCACTTTCCTCTGCAATTGCATGATCTTGTTCTCCATGCCGACGTTGAGCTTCTTGAAGTGTTCTACAGAGCGAGCCTCCACCCTTAGCTTCCTCAGTTCCCTCCTGGCAGCCATGCGTCTCACACAGCTCTGGAGATAAACCACGGCCCTCAGGGAGCGTCTGCACCTCCGCCTGGCCAGCCAGCCTCTCACCCACCTCTGGATGGTGAGAACCTTGTGTTCGTACAGCAGCTGGGGGAAGCAGAGAATGGTGGTTGAGGTGAGTTTCCTCCTTACTATGTAAAGCACCTGGAAAAGGTCTACATAAATACAAATCACTGTTGTAGACCGGAGTCGTGTTTCAGTAGGTTCTAAACACAAGAAAACTGTCTGAAACAGGGAGGTACTGTCTGAACCAATTAAAAACGTTTTCCCCTGCTTTTCGTTTTGATATTGTGCCCTGAATGAACACAACCCCTGAATGAACCCGACCCCTGAATGATCGACTGTGTGTAGAGAAGTGTGTTTTGAAGTTTGGAGCAGGTCGGGTGTGTGTTGGATACCTTGCGGTAGGTCTGTCTGGCCTGGTAGGCCCGTAGCAGACGCTGCATGGTGATGGATGCAGACCTCTGCTGCTGGTAGCGTCTCCTGGCCACTAACATACGCTGGTTCCTCTGGATGATAACCGCTGCTCTGGTCCTCCTCAGGAACGCTACCAGACTGAGAGAGGAGAGAGAAGAGGAGACAGAGAGACAGAGAGAGAGAGAGAGAGAGAGAGAGAGAGAGAGAGAGAGAGAGAGAGAGAGAGAGAGACAGAGAGAGAGAGAGAGAGAGAGGGTGAGAGAGAGAGAGAGAGAGAGAGAGAGAGACAGAGAGAGAGAGACAGAGAGAGAGAGAGACAGAGAGAGAGAAGGTGCGAGAGAGAAGAGGAGAGAGAGAGAGAGAGATAGAGAGGTGAGAGAGGGGAGAGAGAGGGTGAGAGGAGGGACAGAGAGGGTGAGAGGAGGGACAGAGAGGGTGAGAGGAGGGAGAGAGAGGGTGAGAGGAGGGAGAGAGAGGGTGAGAGGAGGGAGAGAGAGGGTGAGAGGAGGGAGAGAGAGGGTGAGAGGAGGGAGAGAGAGAGAGAGATAGAGAGGTGAGAGAGGGGAGAGAGAGGGTGAGAGGAGGGACAGAGAGGGTGAGAGGAGGGACAGAGAGGGTGAGAGGAGGGAGAGAGAGGGTGAGAGGAGGGAGAGAGAGGGTGAGAGGAGGGAGAGAGAGAGGGTGAGAGAGGGTGAGAGAGAGTGAGGGAGAGTGAGGGAGAGAGAGCGTGGGAGCGAGAGCGAGGGAGAGAGCGAAAGGAGAGAGAGAGAGGAAAGAGAAGGTAAGAGAGAGGAGAGAGAGCGAGAGGAGAGAGAAAGAGGGGGAGAGAGAAGGTGAGAGAGAGAGAAAAGAGGACAGAAAGAAAATAGAGGGGGAAAAAGGGAGCGAGAGAGAGGAGCAAGAGGCGAGTGAGGTTGAGAGAGAGAGAGAAGAGAGGCGAGAGAGAGGGAGACAAGAGAGGAGAGAGAGGTGAGGGGGAGTGAGAGTGAGAGAGTCAGAGATAATACACCTAAAGGCCAGATGTCTGACTCTATTAATGATCAGGGTTCCCACTCTTTAGACACGACTAATTCCAGGACTTTTCAGGTCTACAGATTAGAATGTTCATGACACACATACGGGGTCGTCACTAGGTACCACTGCCACAGTCATACCCCATGCCTACTTCTACAATCGATCTTCTTAAAATGTGATTTTAAACGTAACCCTAACCACACTGCTAACCTTCTGCCTAAACTCTACATTTTGTTTTTTTAATGAATTTTTCCAATATAGTCAATTTTGACTATGTGGTTGTGGGAACTAGTGGAAACCTACACACAGTGAGAAAAGCAATGTGGGGACAAATTACAGTAAAATAATGATTCGATACTGTACGTACATCGATTACATTCCCTGGCTTTCCTTGTCTGGAAGGTATATAAATGAATAGTATAGGTATATAATGAAACCCTGTGAGGTTGTAGTCTCTCCACTCACCAGCGCGCCTGGTAACCTCGTGTGTTTTTCTGTATGGTGATGGCAGCTTGTCTCATACGGAGATACCTCTTCCTGGTCAGCCAACATCTGATCGTCTTCTGGATACGAACGCACGCCTTCTTCAGTTTATCAGAACGCAGCTTCTCTAGATAGGCCACCTGACCCGCCCTGAAGAAGATCTTGCTCTTTCCAAACTGGTATTTGTCCTGGTCCTTGGAGATAAGAGGGTTGTTGAGCATTTTAGTACACATATTGTTATTTGACCCTGTTGGTCATCTATTAACATTTGAACATCTTGGTCATGTTCTGTTCTCATCTCCTGTTGGTCATCTATGAACATTTGAACATCTTGGTCATGTTCTGTTCTCATCTCCTGTTGGCCATCTATGAACATTTGAACATCTTGGTCATGTTCTGTTCTAATCTCCTGTTGGTCATTTATGAACATTTGAACATCTTGGCCATGTTCTGTTATAATCTCCACCCGGCACAGCCAGAAGAGGACTGGCCACCCCACATAGCCTGGTTCTTCTCTAGGTTTCTTCTTAGGTTCTGGCCTTTCTAGGGAGTTTTTCCTAGCCACCGTGCTTCTACACCTGCATTGCTTGCTGTTTTGGGGTTTTAGGCTGGGTTTCTGTACAGCACTTTGAGATATCAGCTGATGTACGAAGGGCTATATAAATACATTTGATTTGATTTAACCATTGTTTGTTTGATATCTATGCTACCTTTGTATCCAGTCTGGATACAAACTGGATGGAAGTAATTGAAGTAGACAGTTTGTGTGTGAAATTATGGCATATATCAGTGCAGGTTCCCATATCGATCGTGGACACAGGTCATAGCTCATTTGGAGAGAGAGAGCTATATGAATCCACTCACCCAGTATGGAAGGAGGTGGAGTATAGTGAAGGTGAGAGTCTTTGATTGTAATCAGGAGAGAGGGATGTATTGCATAAAGATACGCCTAACCTTTTAAACAGAAATGAAGGAGGATCTAGGGTTGTGGTATGATGGATATGACCAGGTCTTGGTCGACACCCTAGTACGGTTCTGGGTAGAGGAGTTTAGGCCAGTATGGTAAAGCTGTTCACATGGTAAGATATATCCATTTATATATTTTGTACACTCTGTCCCTACTGTGACCCATCTCTCCAAGTCAGGTCAATTCCTGAACCCTAAGGCCTGACCTCTAACCCCTGACACTTCCTACCTGAACCCATTTCTCCAGGACGTTCCTGCAGGTCTGCTTCCTGTCTGAGAGAATGTCCTTCAGTTTCATCAGAACCCGGTACCGGTTGAAGAACTCCTGGTAGGTCCACCTGTCCACAGGTACAGGTGAGGTGAGGAACATATGCTCCTGATTCTGTTGTTACGGGAACATGCTGTGGTAACACTTTGTGACGTGTGTGTGTGTGTGTGTGTGTGTGTGTGTGTGTAGAGAGAAAGTTGAATGCTTGTGTATATGTTATGTGAGAGTTCCTTTTAGAGCTGGCTAAATCAGCGCCAAAGGGCAGGGTGACGTTGCTGCTGTTGTTGGTGGTGCTGTTGGTGGTGTTGTTGGTGGTGTTGTTGGTGGTGTTGGTGTTGTTGTTGTTGGTGGTGGTGTTGTTGGTGCTGTTGGTGGTGCTGTTGTTGGTGCTGTTGGTGGTGGTGTTGTTGGTGCTGTTGGTGGTGCTGGTATTGGTGTTGTCGTTGGTGTTGCTGTACCTGGATGGGAAGCCTGCTGCTGAGATGCGGATGGTTTCCAGGACTCCACAAGCCCGTAACTGCTGTACTGCCCTCATGGGGTCCATCCTATTACAAAGACAACATACATACAGAGCATTCAGAAAGTATTCAGACCCCTTTTCCACATTTAGTTACGTTACAGCCTTATTCTAAAAAAAAATAAGTTCCCCCTAATTAATCTACACACCATACCCCACAATGACGAAGCAAATGTATTAAAACTATTTTTAAATAATTAATATAAGTATTCAGACCCTTTACTCAGTACTTTGTTGAAGCACCTTTTGGCACCGATTACAGCCTTGAGTCTTCTTGGGTATGATGCTACAAGCTTGGCACACCTGTATTTGGGGAGTTTCTCCCGTTCTTCTCTGCAGATCCTCTCAAGCTCTGTCAGGTTGGATGGGGAGTGTCGCTGCACAGATATTTTCAGGTCTCTCCAGAGATGTTCGATCAGGTTCAATTCCAGGCTCTGGCTGGGCCACTCAAGGACATTGAGAGACTTGTCCCAATGCCACTCCTGCGTTGTCTTGGCTGTGTGCTTATGGGGGGCGACACCTTCCTGTTGGAAGGTGAACCGCCACCCCAGTCTGAGGTCCTGAGTGCTCTGGAGCAGGTTTTCATCAAGGATCTCTCTGTACTTTGCTCGGTTCATCTTCGATCCTGAATAGTCCCCCAGTCCCTGCCGCTGAAAAACATCCCCACAGCATGATGCTGCCACCACCATGCTTCACCTTAGGGATGGTGCCAGGTTTCCTCCAGACGTGATGCTTGGCATTCAAGCCAAAGAGTTCAATCTTGGTTTCATCAGTCCAGATAATCTTGTTTCTCATGGTCTGAGAGTCTTTAGGTGCCTTTTGGCAAACTCCAAGCGGGCTGTCATGTGCCTTTTTACTGAGGAGTGGCTTCGTCTGGCCACTCTACCATAAATAACTGATTGGTGGAATAACACATATGGAATCATGTAGTAACCAATAAAAGTGTTAAAAAAAATATCTAAATATATTTGAGATTCTTCAAAGTAGCCACCCCTTGCCTCGAGGACAGCTTTGCACACTCTTGCCATTCTCTCAACCAGCTACATGAGGTAGTCACCTGGAATCCTTTTCCAACCGTTTTGAAGGAGTTCCCACATATGCTGAGCACTTATTTAACCATGATTCCATATGTGTTATTTGATAGTTTTGATGTCGTCACTATTATTCTACAATGTAGAACATAGTAAAAATCAATAAAAACCCTGGACTTGAGTAGGTGTGTTCAAGCTGTTGACTGGCATGTACACTACCGTTTAAAGGTTTGGGGTCACTTAGAAATGTCCTTGTTTTTGAAAGAAAAGCAAATTTTTTTGGTCCATTAAAATAACATCAAATTTATCAGAAATACAGTTGTTCATGTTTTTTGTTGTTGTCGTTTTTTTTTTTATCCCTTTTTCTCCCCAATTTCATGGTATCCAATTGTTGTGGTAGCTACTATCTTGTCTCATCGCTACAACTCCCGTACGGGCTCGGGAGAGACGAAGGTTGAAAGTCATGCGTCCTCCGATACACAACCCAACCTAGCCGCACTAATGTTGTAAATGACTATTGTAGCTGGAAACGGCTGATTTTTTAAAATGGAATATCTACATAGGCGTACAGAGGCCCATTATCAGCAACCATCAGGCCTGTGTTCCAATGGCACATTGTGTTTATCCAAGTTTATCATTTTAAAAGGCTAATTGATCATTAGAAAACCCTTTTGCAATTATGTTAGCATAGCTGAAAACTGTTGGTCTTATTAAAGAAGCAATAAAACTGGCCTTCTTTAGACTAGTTGAGTATCTGGAGCATCAGCATTTGGGGTTCGATTACAGGCTAGAAAAGTGATGTTGTGTTTGGTTGACAACGCAACCAAATATCAACATTTAAAGGCTATGTATCTTTTGTGTATCTGACTTTAATTCCAGTTTTAATTCCAGTTTTAATTCCAGACTGGCTTTAATCCCAGTTTTAATTCCAGTTTGTCTACAAATTAATTATTCATATGTTGGATTCACATTTCCATCTCAACCCCCCCGCCAAAAAGAAAAGTTAAAAGAACAGAACGAATTGAAAATCAACTTTATTTAAAGTACATTTGAAGATTTGATTTGGTTTGATTTTGTCCTATTCTTTAACTTTGATTTTTGGTTAAAAATGGAGACGTTAATCCAACACACGAATCATTCATTTGAAGATTAAATTAGAAATCAACAGAAGTTTGAAACACTAAGCCTAATTGATATGTATGTATATGTTTAGTTGAACTCTGGGTTGAATTAAAACAATGGCTGTTGATGACTTTGTGAATGCTTTGTAAAAGAGTCTAATTGGTGATATATGAGCGATAAAGTACGGTGACATGTCATTTCTTGTATATAGATCATCTCTCCAGTAGGAGGTGCTGTAGATACATAATCTCTCCAGTAGGAGGTGCTGTAGATACATCATCTCTCCAGTAGGAGGTGCTGTAGATACATCATCTCTCCAGTAGGAGGTGCTGTAGACACATCAACTCTCCTGTAGGAGGTACTGTAGACACATCAACTCTCCTGTAGGAGGTGCTGTAGATACATCATCTCTCCAGTAGGAGGTGCTGTAGATACATCATCTCTCCAGTAGGAGGTGCTGTAGATACATCATCTCTCCAGTAGGAGGTGCTGTAGATACATCATCTCTCCAGTAGGAGGTGCTGTAGATAGATCATCTCTCAAGTAGGTGGTGCTGTAGATAGATCATCTCTCCAGTAGGAGGTGCTGTATATAGATCATATCTCCAGTAGGAGGTGCTGTATATAGATCATATCTCCAGTAGGAGGTGCTGTATATAGATCATCTCTCCAGTAGGAGGTGCTGTATATAGATCATCTCTCCAGTAGGAGGTGCTGTATATAGATCAACTCTCCTGTAGGAGGTACTGTAGACACATCAACTCTCCTGTAGGAGGTGCTGTAGACACATCAACTCTCCAGTAGGAGGTGCTGTAGATACATCAACTCTCCTGTAGGAGGTGCTGTAGATACATCAACTCTCCTGTAGGAGGTGCTGTAGACACATCAACTCTCCTGTAGGAGGTGCTGTAGACACATCAACTCTCCAGTAGGAGGTGCTGTAGATACATCAACTCTCCTGTAGGAGGTGCTGTAGATACATCATCTCTCCAGTAGGAGGTGCTGTAGATACATCATCTCTCCAGTAGGAGGTGCTGTAGATACATCATCTCTCCAGTAGGAGGTGCTGTAGATAGATCATCTCTCAAGTAGGTGGTGCTGTAGATAGATCATCTCTCAAGTAGGTGGTGCTGTAGATAGATCAACTCTCAAGTAGGTGGTGCTGTAGATAGATCATCTCTCCAGTAGGAGGTGCTGTATATAGATCATATCTCCAGTAGGAGGTGCTGTATATAGATCATATCTCCAGTAGGAGGTGCTGTATATAGATCAACTCTCCTGTAGGAGGTACTGTAGACACATCAACTCTCCTGTAGGAGGTGCTGTAGACACATCAACTCTCCAGTAGGAGGTGCTGTAGATACATCAACTCTCCTGTAGGAGGTGCTGTAGATACATCATCTCTCCAGTAGGAGGTGCTGTAGATACATCATCTCTCCAATAGGAGGTGCTGTAGATGGATCAATTCTCCAGTTGGAGATGCTGCCCATCCTATTGTTTTTGTTCTGATAGTGGATATAATGTTGAAGATGGTACAAATTGTTTCAAAAGGTACAAATTCAACATACAGTGGGGCAAAAAAGTATTTAGTCAGCCACCAATTGTGCAAGTTCTCCCCCTTAAAAAGATGAGAGAGGCCTGTAATTTTCATCATAGGTACACTTCAACTATGACAGACAAAATGAGAAAAAAAATCCAGAAAATCACATTGTAGGATTTTTTATGAATTTATTTGCAAATGATGGTGGAAAATAAGTATTTTGCCCCACTGTATTTTATACAAGGTTTTTGTCAGTTGAAAAGTAGTTACCATGACAATCACGTGGTTGAAATTTCATCCTCAAAACGTTGACTTTTTTTCAAATCCAATGTATTTTCCACGTAGATTAATGTCACAATATGTTGAAACAACGTTGTGAATCAACATATTGGTGACAGATTTTTACCCTCTCTTTCCCAGGGTGCTACAAAACGATAATAACTATGTCATATTTATTAGGGAACATCACTTTAAAAAAAAATAATTAAAAAACGTTTTTGAAAACAAAAATGAACATTTCTGATTGGACAACTCCAGATAGTCCCTTGCTATTTCATCCTGTTCTTCTCCGTTTGGTGCCTAATGAACATAACCTAAAGGTAAAGGAGTGTGGGGGCAGACTCACATGAATGGGGATTTGAGGTCGTTGGGCTTGATGCAGCGTACATAGTGAGGGGTAGTTCCGTTCAGAGTCTCCATCAGCAGATGTAGAGAGTTACGAAACTGAGGAGAGGGGCGAGACAAAGGGTCAAATCAAATCAATTTATAAAGCCCTTCGTACATCAGCTGATATCTCAAAGTGCTGTACAGAAACCCAGCCTAAAACCCCCAAACAGCAAGCAATGCAGGTGTAGAAGCACGGTGGCTAGGAAAAACTCCCTAGAAAGGCCAAAACCTAGGAAGAAACCTAGAGAGGAACCAGGCTATGAGGGGTGGCCAGTCCTCTTCTGGTTGTGCCGGGTGGAGATTATAAACCTAGAGAGGAACCAGGCTATGTGGGGTGGCCAGTCCTCTTCTGGTTGTGCCGGGTGGAGATTATAAACCTAGAGAGGAACCAGGCTATGAGGGGTGGCCAGTCCTCTTCTGGCTGTGCCGGGTGGAGATTATAAACCTAGAGAGGAACCAGGCTATGTGGGGTGGCCAGTCCTCTTCTGGTTGTGCCGGGTGGAGATTATAAACCTAGAGAGGAACCAGGCTATGTGGGGTGGCCAGTCCTCTTCTGGTTGTGCCGGGTGGAGATTATAAACCTAGAGAGGAACCAGGCTATGAGGGGTGGCCAGTCCTCTTCTGGCTGTGCCGGGTGGAGATTAGAAACCTAGAGAGGAACCAGGCTATGAGGGGTGGCCAGTCCTCTTCTGGCTGTGCCGGGTGGAGATTATAAACCTGGAGAGGAACCAGGCTATGAGGGGTGGCCAGTCCTCTTCTGGCTGTGCCGGGTGGAGATTATAAACCTAGAGAGGAACCAGGCTATGAGGGGTGGAGATTATAAACCTAGAGAGGAACCAGGCTATGAGGGGTGGAGATTATAAACCTAGAGAGGAACCAGGCTATGAGGCTCATCTAAATGTAGCAAAGTACTAGTCATGCTAAAACTATCAGATTTACATTGAGAAGGTTGTAACATGGCAACGCGTGTTTTATAACTTCCAAAGAAATCTGAATCTAAAAAACAACACCATTATGTTTTAGCCTTGTTCTGCTAGCTCCCTCTCACCTGCGTTCCAACGGTCTTCTTGTGGTCTCTCTGAGCCTGAACAGGCCGTGTCATCTTACTGCGACTGGTCAGGGAGCCTGCAGGCTTCTCCTCGTCGCTGAACAGCTCCAACAGCAGATCAAACTGGAGGGAAGAGTCAAACACGTCTCAAACAGGAACAGGAAACTGTTGTTGTTGTTGTTGTTTTTTAAACGGTTGTTTGTGACCATTTCTTGTATCATCTCGACTGTAATCTTTTGGTTCTTTGTCTGCTAACTGTGACGTTTTTCTTTCTCCAGTGGTTTTGTCACCAAATGAAAAGTGCACTAATAAAACGAAGAAGAACGAGGTACCTGTATTCACCACCAGGGGGCAGTTTATCCGTGACATAAAACGGTCTGTCAAGATCTAAACATAGACTTGTTGCTACAGCTCTGTGCTGGGTGTGTTCTCCAAGTTCAAACATCACACTAGTTAACCCGAGGGCACTACGATGGTCCTCTACAGAAGACTAGTATACAGAAGGTATTTACAGACTGGAAGATGGGAGAAAGGTTGCGTGTTTGACTGATATGAAAAAATAATAATAAATAAACAAACAAATAAACAAACAAAACAAATAAACAAACAAACCTTGCTTAGCTTGAGCACAGTAATCTGCTCTTCATTGACAGTGTCCTTATTCTTCTCCAGGAATCCCTCACACTGGTACTCCACCTAGGGACAAAAAGGTCGTGTTAAACAGAGGGAACATGTCAATTCATGATAAGAAGATGAAGATAACATGAGATATTCAACCTGACCCTCAGTCTAGAACGGGAGTGGTTTGGTTAGTACTGCTCAAACGAGGAGAGCTATTTCAGTCAGTCAGTCACCTACACTCAACAAACCACATCCTACAGTCAGACAGCAGGCAATGGCCTCCGTCAACGTATACATAAATAGAAGGTCTGACATGACCATTTTTTGTTTGTTTTTAAATTTACACGGATGCTTGTGTACCTTGTCTGCAAAGTGGAGGATGATAAAGGCTTTGTTGGACATACGAGGTTTGTCAAAAAGATCACTTTTCTTCAGGAAGGTGTTGTAAAGTTTCTGAGCCCATGTGTCATCAGAGCCTTTGGGCATCTGAGGGAGGGAGGAGAGGAAGGAAGGGGAGAAGTTAGTGAACACATCAGCCTGACTCACATCCTAAATATGTGTGTATGTACAATGCCTTCAGAAAGTATTCATACCCCTTTACTTATTCCACATTCTGTTGTGTTACAGCCTGAATTCAACATGGTTTAAATACTCCCCCACCCATCTACACACAATACCCCATAACGACAAAGTGAAAACATGTTTGTTTTTTCAAAGTTTTTTTTGCAAATTGATTGAAAATGAAATACAGAAATCTCATTTACATAAGTATTCATACCCCCTTTGCTATGAGACTCCAAATTGAGCTCAGTTGCATCCAATTTCCATTGATCATCCTTGAGATGTCACTACAACTTGATTAGAGTCCACCTGTGGACAATTCCATCGTTTAGACATGATTTAGAAAGAAACCTTGGTCAGGGAGCACCTTGGTCAGGGAGCACCTTGGTCAGGGAGCACCTTGGTCAGGGAGCACCTTGGTCAGGGAGCACCTTGGTCAGGGAGCACCTTGGTCAGGGAGCACCTTGGTCTGGAAGGACCTTGGTCAGGGAGGTGACTAACAACCCAATGACCTCTCTGACAGAACTACAGAGTTCCTTGGCTGAGATGGGAGGACCTGTCAGAAGGACAACAGTCACTACAGCACTTCCCCAATCTTGGCTTTATGGGAGAATGGCCAGACGGAAGCCACTCCTGAGAATGCAAAGAGCTATCACTGGAGAAAACCAGGCACAGCTCATCACCCATCTAACACCATCCCATGCTTTTCAGCGACAGCGACTAGGAGACTGGTAAGGATAGAGGGAACAATGAATGGAGCCAAATACAGGCAAATCCTTGAAGAGAACCTTCAGAGAGCAAACGACCGTAGTCTGGAGGTAAAGATTTACATTCCTACAGGATAATGACACCAAGCATTCAGCCAAAGCAACGCTGGAATGGCTTCAGAACAGCAATGTGAAAGTCCTTGAGTGGCCCAGACTTGAATCCCATTAAATCTGTGGAAAGGCTTGAAGATTGCATTTCACCGCCACTCCCCATCTAACTTCAAAGAGAAAATCCCCAAATTCAGATGTGCAAAGATGGTATGCATACCAAAGATGACTCAAAGCTAAAATCACTGCCAACTTTGCTTCTACAAAATATTGACTCAGGGGTGTGAATACTCAGAGAAATTACATTTTCAATAAATGTGCAAAAAATGTCTAAAAACATGTGTTCACTTTTTATATCATTACAGGGTACTGTGATGTCATTACAGGGTACTGTGATGTCATTACAGGGTACTGTGATGTCATTACAGGGTACTGCGATGTCATTACAGGGTACTGCGATGTCATTACAGGGTACTGCGATGTCATTACAGGGTACTGTGATGTCATTACAGGGTACTGTGATGTCATTACAGGTTATTGTGTGTAGATGGGTGAGAAGAAGAAAAAAAAAAAATTAATAATAATTCAATTCAGGTTGTAACACAACAAAATGTGGAGTAAGTCAAGGGGTATGAATACTTTCTGAAGGCACTGTATGTGTGGAGTAGACTCCTCCCTCTTGTCTTGGTGTTCCACAAGGATCTATTCTAGGACCATCCATCATCATTATTATTAGTGTGTGTGTGTGTATTTCGTGTTACTTTGCACTCCTCATCCAACAGGTCCAGGACCCCCATCTTGGCCTCGATGAGGTTGATACAGGGATGGTTATCATAGAAGTCTATCAGAGTCCAGGGAATCTCCTCCTTCATGTACTCCTCCTGCTCCAGCTTGAACACATGCTGCAGTGAGAGAACACAAGCTGACCTCTGACCTAACGTTTCAAACAGACAAGTATGACAAACGGCTGACATGTAAAAGCCTAAATCCCAAATCAAGCCCTAGCCCCTATACCCTAGGTACTTGAGGAGATGTAAAAGCCTAAATCCCAAATCAAGCCCTAGCCCCTATACCCTAGGTACTTGAGGAGATGTAAAAGCCTAAATCCCAAATTAAGCCCTAGCCCCTATACCCTAGGTACTTGAGATGTAAAAGCCTAAATCCCAAATCAAGCCCTAGCCCCTATACCCTAGGTACTTGAGGAGATGTAAAAGCCTAAATCCCAAATCAAGCCCTAGCCCCTATACCCTAGGTACTTGAGGAGATGTAAAAGACACAGAGAGAGAGAGAGAGAGAGAGAGAGAGAGAGAGAGAGAGAGAGAGAGAGAGAGAGAGAGAGAGAGAGAGAGAGAGAGAGACACCTACCATGTTAAACTGCTGTTGAAGCTTCTCGTTGGCATAGTTAATACAGAACTGCTCAAAGCTGTTGATGTGAAACGTTTCAAACCTGGGGGGGGAAAAAACATGACTAAGGTCAAGAGACCATTTATACACTGAGCGGACAAAAGCATTAAGAACATCTGCTCTTTCCATGACAGAACGGAGGCTGTTCTCAGGGCAAAAGGGTTAGGAAGGTGTCCTTAATGTTATGTACACTCAGTGTACATTCACAATGTAAACACCAGAAAACATCACTGACCCCCCCCCACCACCACCACCACACACCCACCCATAGATGTCGAGAACCCCAATGAAGGAGTGCTGTTTGACAGCAGAGCGCAGAGCCTCATTGATGTGGTCTACGATCCAGCTGAAGAGTTTAGCGTAGATGTGTTTGGCCAGCGCGTCCCGTGCGTTGACCGCATGCACTTTGGAGAGGGGCTTAACGTAGGTCTCCGTGGCAGTCTTCAATTTTCTGTGGCACAGCCAATGAGACATGTCCTGGTAGGCCACGCCCATCAGCTCACAGAACACCGTCAGGTGAGTATTGTCAGGCTGCAAAGACACAATAATATTTAATAACATAATGATAATATAACACCACAAACACAACATGAACAGTTTGGGACAAACACAACATGATCAGTTTGGGACAAACACAACATGATCAGTTTGGGACAAACACAACATGATCAGTTTGGGACAAACACAACATGATCAGTTTGGGACAAACACAACATGATCCGTTTGGGACAAACACAACATGAACAGTTTGGGACAAAACACAACATGAACAGTTTGGGACAAACACAACATGATCCGTTTGGGACAAACACAACATGAACAGTTTGGGACAAAACACAACATGATCAGTTTGGGACAAACACAACATGATCAGTTTGGGACAAACACAACATGATCAGTTTGGGACAAACACAACATGATCCGTTTGGGACAAACACAACATGAACAGTTTGGGACAAACACAACATGATCAGTTTGGGACAAACACAACATGATCAGTTTGGGACAAACACAACATGATCAGTTTGGGACAAACACAACATGATCAGTTTGGGACAAACACAACATGAACAGTTTGGGACAAACACAACATGATCAGTTTGGGACAAACACAACATGATCAGTTTGGGACAAACACAACATGAACAGTTTGGGACAAACACAACATGATCAGTTTGGGACAAACACAACATGATCAGTTTGGGACAAACACAACATGATCCGTTTGGGACAAACACAACATGATCAGTTTGGGACAAACACAACATGAACAGTTTGGGACAAACACAACATGATCAGTTTGGGACAAACACAACATGATCAGTTTGGGACAAACACAACATGAACAGTTTGGGACAAACACAACATGATCCGTTTGGGACAAACACAACATGATCAGTTTGGGACAAACACAACATGATCAGTTTGGGACAAACACAACATGAACAGTTTGGGACAAACACAACATGATCAGTTTGGGACAAACACAACATGAACAGTTTGGGACAAACACAACATGATCCGTTTGGGACAAACACAACATGATCAGTTTGGGACAAACACAACATGATCAGTTTGGGACAAACACAACATGATCAGTTTGGGACAAACACAACATGAACATCAGTTTGGGACAAACACAACATGAACATCAGTTTGGGACAAACACAACATGAACAGTTTGGGACAAAACACAACATGAACATCAGTTTGGGACAAAACACAACATGATCAGTTTGGGACAAAACACAACATGAACATCAGTTTGGGACAAAACACAACATGATCAGTTTGGGACAAAACACAACATGAACATCAGTTTGGGACAAAACACAACATGAACATCAGTTTGGGACAAACACAACATGATCAGTTTGGGACAAACACAACATGATCAGTTTGGGACAAACACAACATGATCAGTTTGGGACAAAACACAACATGATCAGTTTGGGACAAAACACAACATGAACATCAGTTTGGGACAAACACAACATGATCAGTTTGGGACAAAACACAATATGAACATCAGTTTGGGACAAACACAACATGAACAGTTTGGGACAAAACACAATATGAACATCAGTTTAGGACAAACACAACATGATCAGTTTGGGACAAACACAACATGATCAGTTTGGGACAAACACAACATGATCAGTTTGGGACAAACACAACATGAACAGTTTGGGACAAAACACAACATGAACATCAGTTTGGGACAAACACAACATGATCAGTTTGGGACAAAACACAATATGAACATCAGTTTGGGACAAACACAACATGATCAGTTTGGGACAAACACAACATGATCAGTTTGGGACAAACACAACATGATCAGTTTGGGACAAACACAACATGATCAGTTTGGGACAAAACACAACATGAACATCAGTTTGGGACAAACACAACATGATCAGTTTGGGACAAAACACAATATGAACATCAGTTTGGGACAAACACAACATGAACAGTTTGGGACAAAACACAATATGAACATCAGTTTAGGACAAACACAACATGATCAGTTTGGGACAAACACAACATGATCAGTTTGGGACAAACACAACATGATCAGTTTGGGACAAACACAACATGATCAGTTTGGGACAAACCACAACATGATCAGTTTGGGACAAACCACAACATGATCCGTTTGGGACACACCACAACATGATCAGTTTGGGACAAAACACAACATGATCAGTTTGGGACAAACACAACATGATCAGTTTGGGACAAAACACAACATGATCAGTTTGGGACAAAACACAACATGAACATCAGTTTGGGACAAACACAACATGATCAGTTTGGGACAAACCACAACATGATCAGTTTGGGACAAACCACAACATGATCAGTTTGGGACAAACACAACATGATCAGTTTGGGACAAAGGGCTGGTTTCCTGGACACAGATTAAAGTTTAGTCCTGGACTAAATAACACTTTCAATGGAGATTCAGTGGCCAAAAAAAAAAAAAAAATTCAGATTTTCCATTGAGTGTGTTTTTTAGTTCAGGACTAGGCTTAAACAAAATCAGTGTCCGGGAAACTGGGCCGAACACAAAAGGGCCAGCATTCCATACAAAACCAACATGGAATTGGCAGCATTGTTGTACTTTCAACAGCCCCTTAGGCTACACTCTGTGATGCCTTGTACAGCATAGCTCTACGCTGACCAGGGAAATGTGCAGGACAGCCCCTGTGAGAATAGTCAAACGTGTTATAAGAGATTCTTAAAGAGCTCCCTAATTTCAATGCCTATCCAGGATCCATAGAGCTAGAAAATGTCATGCTTTAAAATGGGGGAAAGGGTGCCATTTTTGGGACATAGTCAAGAGGTTTTGTTTTGAACTCGCCAGGATGGTACTGCTGTCTGCCGATCTCTCTTCCACCTCCACGTTGCCAAGGTGAAGCAGAGCGGCCAGGATCTGGAAGAGATCCATTTGATACGTTTCATTGATTCCTGAAAAAAAAAAAGAGCCTCTTTTAGTGTCGTCTCTAGTGACTACAGGTTTAGTGTGGCCCTCCACCTGGCTCAACCAGGAAGTAAGTATTTGGGGGGTGTTTCCCTATTATCCTAACTCACCCAACAATGAGAAAGCCTTCCTGGTGCTGCACATCTCTTTGGCATCGTCTACTCCCTCTATGACAGGGCTACCTCCCTGGTTGGTACAGTGGAAATCATCAGCGTTACCTGCAGACAGGAACCATACACAACAACAACAGACTTCATCTACCTGCCATAGATTTCCTATGAATCAATCATTCAAACATGTTTACGGAGCCTGCAATGAGTTAGCATGACAACCGGATCTGGGATCAGGTTTTTTCTATGTTTGGGATGCATTTCATTAAGGATATTCCATCCAAACCACTCTGTGTGGAAACATGTTCCTTTCATACATGTGGGAATAGCTGCTCACAATGGTTTGATTTTCTGTTGCCGTGACAGCAGCTTTCCACGCTCTGGATGGAAGCATGCCTTTCTGTTGCCGTGACAGCAGCATTCCACGCTCTGGATGGAGTGCCATACTTTCTGTTGTCGTGACAACAGCATTCCACGCTCTGGATGGCGTGCACAACTTTGTTGCCGTGACAACAGCATTCCACACTCTGGATGGAAGCATGACTTTCTGTTGCCGTGACAACAGCATTCCACGCTCTGGATGGAGTGCACAACTTTGTTGCCGTGACAACAGCATTCCACGCTCTGGATGGAAGCATGACTTGCTGTTGCCGTGACAACAGCATTCCACGCTCTGGATGGAAGCATGAGTGGTAAGATTATAGAGAACAAGAGGAATACTCTTTTATATTTATGTATAACTTGGCTGCCCAACCCTGTTCCTAGAGCTACCCTCCTGTAGGCTTTCACTCCAACCCTGTTCCTGGAGAGCTACCCTCCTGTAGGCTTTCACTCCAACCCTGTTCCTAGAGTTACCCTCCTGTAGGCTTTCACTCCAACCCTGTTCCTGGAGAGCTACCCTCCTGTAGGCTTTCACTCCAACCCTGTTCCTAGAGTTACCCTCCTGTAGGCTTTCACTCCAACCCTGTTCCTAGAGTTACCCTCCTGTAGGCTTTCACTCCAACCCTGTTCCTGGAGAGCTACCCTCCTGTAGGCTTTCACTCCAACCCTGTTCCTAGAGTTACCCTCCTGTAGGCTTTCACTCCAACCCTGTTCCTGGAGAGCTACCCTCCTGTAGGCTTTCACTCCAACCCTGTTCCTGGAGAGCTACCCTCCTGTAGGCTTTCACTCCAACCCTGTTCCTGGAGAGCTACCCTCCTGTAGGCTTTCACTCCAACCCTGTTCCTAGAGTTACCCTCCTGTAGGCTTTCACTCCAACCCTGTTCCTAGAGTTACCCTCCTGTAGGCTTTCACTCCAACCCTGTTCCTGGAGAGCTACCCTCCTGTAGGCTTTCACTCCAACCCTGTTCCTAGAGTTACCCTCCTGTAGGTATTAACTCCAACCCTGTTCCTGGAGAGCTACCCTCCTGTAGGCTTTCACTCCAACCCCAGTTGTAACTAACCCTAGATTAGGGTTGAAGCAAAAACCTGCAGGACAGCAGGTCGTCAGGAACAAGGTTGGAGAGCCTTGGTGTATAATATATACTGAACAAAGATATAAAATCTGCATCTGTTGGTCACAGATACCTTTAAAAAATAAATAATAATAATAGGGACGTGGATCAGAAAACCAGTCAGTATCTGGTGTGATCACCATTTGCCTCATGCAGCGCGACATCTCCTTCACATAGAGTTGATCAGGCTGTTGATTGTGGCCTGTGGAAGGTCGTCCCCACTCCTCTTCAATGGCTGTGGGAAGTTGCTGGATATTGGTGGGAACTGGAACACGCTGCCGTACACATCGATCCAGAGCATCCCAAACATGCTCAATGGGTGACATGTCTGGGGAGTCTGCAGGCCATGGAAGAACTGGGACCTTTTCAGCTTCCAGGAATTGTGTACAGATCCTTATGACATGGGGCCGTGCATTATCATGCTGAAACATGAGATAATGGTGGAGGATGAATTGCGCGACAATGGGCCTCAGGATCTCGTCACGGCGTCTCTGCATTCAAATTGCCATCGATAAAATGCAATTGTGTTCATTGTCCGTAGCTTATGCCTTCCCATACCATAACCCCACCGCTACCATGGGGCACTCTGTTCACAACGCTGACATCAGCAAACCGCTCAGCCACACGACGCCATACATGTAGTCTGTGGTTGGGAGGCCAGTGGGACGTACTGCTAAATTCTCTAAAACAACGTTGGAGGCGGCTTATGGTAGAGAAATTAACATGAAATTCTCTGGCAACAGCTCTGGTGGACATTCCTGTAGTCAGCATGCCAATTGCATGAGCTCTCAAATTGACACATCTGTGGCATTGTATTGTGTGACAAGATTTGTCCCCCAGCACAAGGTGCACCTGTGTAATGATCATGCTGTTTAATCAGCTTCTTGATATGCCACACCTGACAAATGCTCACGAACATTGATGTAAACAAATTTGTGCAGAACATTTGAGAGAAATTAGTATTTTTTTTGTGCGCATGGAACATTTTTGGGATATTTTATTTACGCTCTTAAAACATGGTACCAACACACCATACCTAACTGGAGAGGTTTGAACTCAGGAAGGTGTGAGGAGGCACACAGTTGGTAGAAGATATGGTAATTCCTCTCCTCGGTAGCCTGCAAAGACAACAAAGTGTATAATCAAATTGAGTTTTAAAAATAAGACAGACTGGGCCAGTGGCACACTACCTCTTTCTCTTCAGGAATGTGTTTGTTAGAAAATCGTAAAGCCCCATAATTCATTAGGACGAAGAGGAACGAGGACATCTCAGCTGTAGCAAAACCCAGGCTCCCCAGTCAACATGCAGTGAATAACTATTATTATTATTATTTATTTTTTTACAGATGAGAAACTTATAAATGAGGTAATGTTGAGTAGGTATGAACCAGTTAGCTACGGTTTGCCCTAAAGAACACACCCTGAACTCCAGCCATACCAAATACAGTCCACGTATTGGACCTCACCTGAAACACCACTCTAGATTTCTCCAGCAAGTACGTTCTCATGTTAGCCCCGATGATGTGGTAGTTTTTGTCGAATCCAATCTCGATGTACTTCCCAAAGCGACTGCTGTTGTCGTTTCTAGTCGTCTTTGCATTCCCGATGGCCTAGGGGGGGGGGGGGGGGGGGGGGGGAATAGAATGAACGAGCTCCGGGTATCATTTGGGTAGTTGACTTACAACAACGATTGCCCTTCTAGGATTAAATAAAGTTTACTGAATTGAAAGACAGACCGGTGGTCTCTTTACCTCCATGATGGGGCTGGAGGCCAGCACTCTCTCCTCCACATTAGCCTCGCTGGAGGACCCGCTGACCGTAGCAAAGTACCTCATGGCATACTTAGCAGAGACTGTCTTACCAGCCCCAGACTCCCCACTCACTATGATAGACTGGTTCCTCTGATCTCTAGAAGAAGAAGAAGAAGAACAAGATAGAACAGCCATCCTTGAAGTAATCACTGAAGTTGCATGACTGGACAGCTGAAAGTCACGTGATGGAGACCTGTCCAATCACGTCAAGAGAGGAAGGAAGCAAGGACAAAGCATTGAGCTGAGTGATTGACAGACCTGGCCATCTGTTTGTAAGCCTCCTCTGCCACAGCGAAGATGTGAGGATCCATGTCGCCCATGTTCTGTCCACTGTAGGCGTTGATGATGTCATGGTCATAGATGGGTATGCTCTCATAGGGGTTTATAGCAACCAACACGATGCCTGAATGAATTCACATTAACGAATCAGTGACATGATGTATCAACACACACACACACACACACACACACACAGCATTTAAAACATTTCAAATAGCCCAGGTCTGATAGCAGTTAACAACAAATATTTTGCCAGATACAGAAATAACAACAATGACAACAATGATCTAATTTCCACATGAAATTTCCCGATAAAAAACTCTGCAGCTCCACCACAATTGCATATTTACAGCGGTTAAAATAAGCATATTTAGGTAGAACATTCTGAACGGTAGGTCAGAATGTCAGGACTTCTGAATATATGATCGACACTATCTATATTACCTCGAACGGAACGCACAGTCCTGTGAACGGGACTCCAAAGTCTACAGTGAGTCACCAGAACAGAGTTAAAGGCTTTAGTTTTTACCTGCAACACGTGTAGATGGACTTGGGAGTGTGAGTGTGTCTTTACCACAGTAGGTGTAGATGGACTTGGGAGTGTGAGTGTGTCTTTACCACAGTAGGTGTAGATGGACTTGGGAGTGTGAGTGTGTCTTTACCACAGTAGGTGTAGATGGACTTGGGAGTGTGAGTGTGTCTTTACCACAGTAGGTGTAGATGGACTTGGGAGTGTGACTTTACCACAGTAGGTGTAGATGGACTTGGGAGTGTGACTTTACCACAGTAGGTGTAGATGATCTTGGGAGTGTGAGTGTGTCTTTACCACAGTAGGTGTAGATGGACTTGGGAGTGTGAGTGTGTCTTTACCACAGTAGGTGTAGATGATCTTGGGACTGTGAGTGTGTCTTTACCACAGTAGGTGTAGATGGACTTGGGAGTGTGAGTGTGTCTTAACCACAGTAGGTATAGATGGAGTGTGAGTGTGAGTGTTTCTTTAACCACAGTAGGTATAGATGATCTTTGGAGTGTGAGTGTGTCTTTACCACAGTAGGTGTAGATGATCTTGGGAGTGTGAGTGTGTCTTTACCACAGTAGGTATAGATGGACTTGGGAGTGTGAGTGTGTCTTTACCACAGTAGGTGTAGATGGAGTGTGAGTGTGTCTTTACCACAGTAGGTGTAGATGGAGTGTGAGTGTGTCTTTACCACAGTAGGTGTAGATGGAGTGTGAGTGTGTCTTTACCACAGTAGGTGTAGATGGACTTGGGAGTGTGAGTGTGTCTTTACCACAGTAGGTATAGATGATCTTTGGAGTGTGAGTGTGTCTTTACCACAGTAGGTATAGATGATCTTTGGAGTGTGAGTGTGTCTTTACCACAGTAGGTGTAGATGATCTTGGGAGTGTGAGTGTTTCTTTACCACAGTAGGTGTAGATGATCTTGGGAGTGTGAGTGTGTCTTTACCACAGTAGGTGTAGATGGACTTGGGAGTGTGAGTGTGTCTTTACCACAGTAGGTATAGATGATCTTTGGAGTGTGAGTGTGTCTTTACCACAGTAGGTATAGATGATCTTTGGAGTGTGAGTGTGTCTTTACCACAGTAGGTGTAGATGATCTTGGGAGTGTGAGTGTTTCTTTACCACAGTAGGTGTAGATGATCTTGGGAGTGTGAGTGTGTCTTTACCACAGTAGGTGTAGATGGACTTGGGAGTGTGAGTGTGTCATTACCACAGTAGGTATAGATGGACTTGGGAGTGTGAGTGTGTCTTTACCACAGTAGGTGTAGATGGACTTGGGAGTGTGTCTTTACCACAGTAGGTGTAGATGGAGTGTGAGTGTGTCTTAACCACAGTAGGTGTAGATGGAGTGTGAGTGTGTCTTTACCACAGTAGGTGTAGATGGAGTGTGAGTGTGTCTTAACCACAGTAGGTGTAGATGGAGTGTGAGTGTGTCTTTACCACAGTAGGTGTAGATGGACTTGGGAGTGTGAGTGTGTCTTTACCACAGTAGGTGTAGATGGACTTGGGAGTGTGAGTGTGTCTTTACCACAGTAGGTGTAGATGGAGTGTGAGTGTGTCTTTACCACAGTAGGTGTAGATGGAGTGTGAGTGTGTCTTTACCGCAGTAGGTGTAGATGGACTTGGGAGTGTGAGTGTGTCTTTACCACAGTAGGTATAGATGGAGTGTGAGTGTGTCTTTACCACAGTAGGTGTAGATGGACTTGGGAGTGTGAGTGTGTCTTTACCACAGTAGGTATAGATGGACTTGGGAGTGTGAGTGTGTCTTTACCACAGTAGGTATAGATGGAGTGTGAGTGTGTCTTTACCACAGTAGGTGTAGATGGACTTGGGAGTGTGAGTGTGTCTTTACCACAGTAGGTGTAGATGGACTTGGGAGTGTGAGTATGTCTTTACCACAGTAGGTGTAGATGGACTTGGGAGTGTGAGTGTGTCTTTACCGCAGTAGGTGTAGATGATCTTGGGAGTGTGAGTGTGTCTTTACCACAGTAGGTGTAGATGGACTTGGGAGTGTGAGTGTGTCTTTACCACAGTAGGTGTAGATGATCTTGGGAGTGTGAGTGTGTCTTTACCACAGTAGGTGTAGATGGAGTGTGAGTGTGTCTTTACCACAGTAGGTGTAGATGGAGTGTGAGTGTGTCTTTACCACAGTAGGTGTAGATGGAGTGTGAGTGTGTCTTTACCACAGTAGGTGTAGATGGAGTGTGAGTGTGTCTTTACCACAGTAGGTGTAGATGGAGTGTGAGTGTGTCTTTACCACAGTAGGTGTAGATGGAGTGTGAGTGTGTCTTTACCACAGTAGGTGTAGATGGAGTGTGAGTGTGTCTTTACCACAGTAGGTGTAGATGGAGTGTGAGTGTGTCTTTACCACAGTAGGTGTAGATGGAGTGTGAGTGTGTCTTTACCACAGTAGGTGTAGATGGAGTGTGAGTGTGTCTTTACCACAGTAGGTGTAGATGGAGTGTGAGTGTGTCTTTACCACAGTAAGTGTAGATGGAGTGTGAGTGTGTCTTTACCACAGTAGGTGTAGATGATCTTGGGAGTGTGAGTGTGTCTTTACCACAGTAAGTGTAGATGGAGTGTGAGTGTGTCTTTACCACAGTAGGTGTAGATGGAGTGTGAGTGTGTCTTTACCACAGTAAGTGTAGATGGAGTGTGAGTGTGTCTTTACCACAGTAGGTGTAGATGGAGTGTGAGTGTGTCTTTACCACAGTAGGTGTAGATGGAGTGTGAGTGTGTCTTTACCACAGTAGGTGTAGATGGAGTGTGAGTGTGTCTTTACCACAGTAGGTGTAGATGGAGTGTGAGTGTGTCTTTACCGCAGTAGGTGTAGATGGAGTGTGAGTGTGTCTTTACCACAGTAGGTGTAGATGGAGTGTGAGTGTCTCTTTACCACAGTAGGTGTAGATGATCTTGGGAGTGTGAGTGTGTCTTTACCACAGTAGGTGTAGATGGAGTGTGAGTGTCTCTTTACCACAGTAGGTGTAGATGATCTTGGGAGTGTGAGTGTGTCTTTACCACAGTAGGTGTAGATGGAGTGTGAGTGTGTCTTTACCACAGTAGGTGTAGATGGAGTGTGAGTGTCTCTTTACCACAGTAGGTGTAGATGATCTTGGGAGTGTGAGTGTGTCTTTACCACAGTAGGTGTAGATGGAGTGTGAGTGTGTCTTTACCACAGTAGGTGTAGATGATCTTGGACTCCACGAAGCGCACTTTGAGGTTGTGTAGAACTGCTGGTTCGTGGAGGTAGCTGAGAGCCGTCAGGTCATTCTCCCCCACCAGGATATCAGGGTTCCTTAGCGGGGGTAAACTATTGGTCTGGGGGTCGATCTTGTGTTCCAAGTTCTGGAAGAAAACACCGCAATCAGATGAAAGCAACAACCCAAAAATAACAATAACAAATATATATATATATATATATATTCACTGGACAAGCACCGGGAATTAGTGTAAGCTTATGTCAGATGGTGCAATGTATCTAATATGGGTTGTTTATTCAACATTGTAATTGTATACAGTATGCCTTATAATTAATTAAAGAGGGCACTATGCAAAAACCGCTCCACCATTTCCTGGTTGCTAAAATTCTAATAGTTCCCCTAATTTCAATTTATGTAACAAAACAAGCAAGTATAGTGTAGAGAATCATTGTACCGTCTAAAACCACTGTTAAATATATGTTCCATCACCTAAAATATTGTATTTTCAGCTGTTTGAAGCTGGTGTAGAAAACCGAACGGACATTTTTTTTTAACAAGAAACAATACAAATAGAGCACATAGAACATATCTACCACTTCTTAGACTTGCTTTCAATGGGAATGACACATCTATAATTCACATTTCTATGTGAATTTCATCAGGTCGCCCCCAAAAAAAGTGACATATTGCAGCATTGAACTCCTTATAGTGTAATTAGTCTCTCCTCCATGTGTCCATTAAATACTGAACTCCTTATAGTGTAATTAGTCTCTCCTCCATGCTTCCATTAAATACTGAACTCCTTATAGTGTAATTAGTCTCTCCTCCATGCTTCCATTAAATACTGAACTCCTTATAGTGTAATTAGTCTCTCCTCCATGCTTCCATTAAATAGAGAGTTGAAATGCTGATCCTCTTCTGCCCAACCACTCGGATAACATCTTGGGCTTATTTCCATACCTGAAGTACATGGATTTACATGCCTCAACTTGAACCGTCAGCTGCTGTGCAACAGTAAAAAGGTTTGGAGTAAAAGCACCGCGGGTGTTGTGTCCTCTTACGTTTCAGTCCCTGTATCTAGCTTGATCTAAAAAAATATCATGTTTAGGCTACTTAGGAACATCTCTCCACCCCTCCAGACCCATCTCTCCACCCCTCCAGACCCATCTCTCCACCCCTCCAGACCCATCTCTCCACCCCTCCAGACCCATCTCTCCACTCCTCCAGACCCATCTCACCACCCCTCCAGACCCATCTCACCACCCCTCCAGACCCAGAACCCATCTCACCACCCCTCCAGACCCATCTCACCACCCCTCCAGACCCAGAACCCATCTCTCCACCCCTGCAGACCCATCTCACCACCCCTCCAGACCCAGAACCCATCACTCCACCCCTCCAGACCCAGAACCCATCTCTCCACCCCTCCAGACCCATCTCTCCACTCCTCCACCCCTCCAGACCCATCTCACCACCCCTCCAGACCCATCTCACCACCCCTCCAGACCCATCTCTCCACCCCTTCAGACCCATCTCACCACCCCTCCAGACCCATCTCACCACCCCTCCAGACCCATCCCTCCACCCCTCCAGACCCATCCCTCCACCCCTCCAGACCCAGAACCCATCTCACCACCCCTCCAGACCCATCCCTCCACCCCTCCAGACCCATCCCTCCACCCCTCAAGACCCATCCCTCCACCCCTCCAGACCCAGAACCCACCTCTCCACCCCTCCAGACCCAGAACCCATCCCTCCACCCCTCCAGACCCAGAACCCATCCCTCCACCCCTCCAGACCCATCTCTCTACCCCTCCAGACCCATCTCTCCACCCCTCCAGACCCATCCCTCCACCCCTCCAGACCCATCCCTCCACCCCTCCAGACCCATCTCTCCACCCCTCCAGACCCATCCCTCCACCCCTCCAGACCCATCCCTCCACCCCTCCAGACCCATCCCTCCACCCCTCCAGACCCAGCTCCTCTCTCACTGTGCCATCCTCCAGCTGTAGACACAGAGCTCTGTCTCCAGGAGTGTAGTCCTTGGTGAGCTCTGCTGGCTTCCATGCCTCCACAGCATCTGGGAGCCAGACCCGGGCATACTGAGGGACAGCGGAACACTGGTTAATGCATGGACATGCCAACAACATAACAGCTACATCTAGGACTTAAAAAGCGACGAGTCATAGATATGGCTAGGCAACATACTGACATTTTTTAGTATGATCTAATCTAATTATACAGAGGGAGTAGAGGGACAGAGGGACACAGGTTAATGCATAGAAATGTCAACAACATAACAGCTACATCTAGGACTTAAAAAGCGACGAGTCATAGATATGGCTAGGCAACATACTGACATTTTTTAGTATGATCTAGTCTAATTATACAGAGGGAGTAGAGGGACACAGGTTAATGCATGGACATGTCAACATAAGGACAATGTTGCACTACTACTATCCAGAATAGATTCAGACCCCTATGCTTGCTAACAGCTACACTCGGGTCAGACAAGCTTCTGCAGAGCTGGATGTATCTCAATCCAGGGATGAGAAATGCATTTTTACTCCTAATTGTCCTATTATCCCAACTCTTACACGAGCTAGTTTTTTTTATTTTTATTTAGCATTCGTTCAATCTTCTCGGTGTAAGAGTTTGGATAATGGGACAATTCAGAGTATAACTGATGTCTCATTCCTGGATTGTGGTCCATTTTCCCAGACATATTTTGAGCCGGCTCTGCGGTGTCTTAATTTATACAGGAAGTTTGTCCGATCCGAGTGCAGCTGTGAACACGCATACAGTCAGAATCTATTCTGGATACACAACTGCATTCTAGTCTAATCTAAATGATCAATGCCATTTAAAAAAAAACACATCTGTGACCATTCTCTTCGGATATACAATCTAATATCACTATGGATGAGATGACAACATTACTTATTCAGTCAATAATCATCATTGACATTTCTCACCAACAAAACCATTGATGTTACTAATAACTTTATAATCTTGATGCAACTCACAAAGTAGTTGAGGAACGCTCAACTCCCATTCTCTTAAATCGAGGCGATATACACGGAGTAACTTTTAACTTTCCACAGCTGTGTCATCACTCTTCACTGTCTGTGGTAGTTATTGACATGTAGCAAAAAGTCTATCGCAATGACCTAACGTTACATAAAGACACACACACATTATAACTGTGAGAACAAAACTGAGGGCAACGTTGATAAAATAGCGTAACTCCATTTAACTGTTGTCTCTATCCGTAAATGATCCTATAGTCCTACTAACTTACATGCCACTGACAGAAACCTACTAATCATATTAGCCTACCTTGGAGTATAGTTCAGAAGCTGCCATGACATTCAATATGCCTTTATATCCACTCTTCACTTTGGCCTCTGTCTCTTCATTTGCGACCCAGTTAATAAATATGAAAAATATAAAGGAAAAAGTAGCGGAGAGAGAGAAAATAGCGGCTACGTGCCGACAGGAATCTCCATACTTCTTCAAGTGTGAAGTCTCTGTGCATTATGGGTATATCTATTCCGCGCGTCCGGTGGCTGTTGCCTTGAAAGGTGACCTCCTTGTGGCTGCTTGGCTTATTACATATTACATTCAAACATTCAAACATTCAAACATAATAACATTCAAACATACACGCATCAGCAACCACAGTTAATGAAATCACTGAAACCCTTAACGAAGAGCTGCCGTCAGTGTTGGAATGGGTGGCCAGTAATAAACTGGTCCTTGAACATCTCTAAAACTAAGAGCATTGTATTTGGTACAAATCATTGCCTAAATTCTAGACCTCGGCTGAATCTGGTAATGAATGGTGTGGCTGTTGAACAAGTTGAGGAGATTAAATTACTTGACGTTACCTTAGATTGTAAACTGTCATGGTGAAAACGTATAGATTCAATGGTTATAAAGATGGGGAGAGGTCTGTCCCTATTAAAGAGATGCTCTGCTTTTTTGACACCACACTCCAAAAAGCAAGTTCTGCAGGCTCTAGTTTTGTCTAATCTTGATTATTGTCCAGTCATGGGGTCCAGTGCTGCAAGGAAAGACCTAGTTAAGCTGCAGCTGGCCCAGGGCAGAGGTGTGTGGTGAAGATATAGACCAGTCTCTCTCTCCAGACTGGCTCAACAGGGCAGAGGTGTGTGGTGAAGATATAGACCAGTCTCTCTCTCCAGACTGGTTCAGCGGGGCAGAGGTGTGTGGTGAAGATATAGACCAGTCTCTCTCTCCAGACTGGTTCAGCGGGGCAGAGGTGTGTGGTGAAGATATAGACCAGTCTCTCTCTCCAGACTGGTTCAGCGGGGCAGAGGTGTGTGGTGAAGATATAGACCAGTCTCTCTCTCCAGACTGGTTCAGCGGGGCAGGGGTGTGTGGTGAAGATATAGACCAGTCTCTCTCTCCAGACTGGTTCAGCGGGGCAGAGGTGTGTGGTGAAGATATAGACCAGTCTCTCTCTCCAGACTGGTTCAGCGGGGCAGGGGTGTGTGGTGAAGATATAGACCAGTCTCTCTCTCCAGACTGGCTCAGCAGGGCAGGGGTGTGTGGTGAAGATATAGACCAGTCTCTCTCTCCAGACTGGCTCAGCAGGGCAGGGGTGTGTGGTGAAGATATAGACCAGTCTCTCTCTCCAGACTGGTTCAGCGGGGCAGAGGTGTGTGGTGAAGATATAGACCAGTCTCTCTCTCCAGACTGGTTCAGCGGGGCAGAGGTGTGTGGTGAAGATATAGACCAGTCTCTCTCTCCAGACTGGTTCAGCGGGGCAGGGGTGTGTGGTGAAGATATAGACCAGTCTCTCTCTCCAGACTGGCTCAGCAGGGCAGGGGTGTGTGGTGAAGATATAGACCAGTCTCTCTCTCCAGACTGGCTCAACAGGGCAGAGGTGTGTGGTGAAGATATAGACCAGTCTCTCTCTCCAGACTGGCTCAGCAGGGCAGGGGTGTGTGGTGAAGATATAGACCAGTCTCTCTCTCCAGACTGGCTCAGCAGGGCAGGGGTGTGTGGTGAAGATATAGACCAGTCTCTCTCTCCAGACTGGCTCAGCAGGGCAGGGGTGTGTGGTGAAGATATAGACCAGTCTCTCTCTCCAGACTGGTTCAGCGGGGCAGGGGTGTGTGGTGAAGATATAGACCAGTCTCTCTCTCCAGACTGGCTCAGCAGGGCAGGGGTGTGTGGTGAAGATATAGACCAGTCTCTCTCTCCAGACTGGTTCAGCAGGGCAGGGGTGTGTGGTGAAGATATAGACCAGTCTCTCTCTCCAGACTGGTTCAGCGGGGCAGGGGTGTGTGGTGAAGATATAGACCAGTCTCTCTCTCCAGACTGGTTCAGCGGGGCAGGGGTGTGTGGTGAAGATATAGACCAGTCTCTCTCTCCAGACTGGTTCAGCGGGGCAGGGGTGTGTGGTGAAGATATAGACCAGTCTCTCTCTCCAGACTGGTTCAGCGGGGCAGGGGTGTGTGGTGAAGATATAGACCAGTCTCTCTCTCCAGACTGGTTCAGCGGGGCAGGGGTGTGTGGTGAAGATATAGACCAGTCTCTCTCATTCATTGTTTCATTGTGTGAATTGTTTTCCCTTTTATTTCTTATTTTTATTAATTCACCAGTACATATGTTGCCACTCGCCTGTAGTAAATGTACCGTTAATCCCCCTGTCGTTTGTTTACATTCATTTTTGTTAATGCATGTATTAATTACAGTGCATGTATTAATTACAGTAATTTACCGTTCTCATTCTCGGAGAGGAAACATTGTTTGCAGAGTTCACAACCTGCTACACTTGTGAGAAACAAGTTTTGGTTTATTTGATCAAATGTATTTATTTTCATTGTCTTTTGTTTGGAGTGTGAGCAATGAGTAACGTGTTTGGTTTCTCTGTCCTGATCGTGTTGAGGGAACGTGTGTCTGGTTTCTCTGTCCTGATCGTGTTGAGGGAACGTGTGTCTGGTTTCTCTGTCCTGATCGTGTTGAGGGAACGTGTGTCTGGTTTCTCTGTCCTGGTCGTGTTGAGGGAACGTGTGTCTGGTTTCTCTGTCCTGGTCGTGTTGAGGGAACGTGTGTCTGGTTTCTCTGTCCTGGTCATGTTGAGGGAGCGTGTGTCTGGTTTCTCTGTCCTGGTCATGTTGAGGGAGTGTGTGTCTGGTTTCTCTGTCCTGCTCATGTTGAGGGAGTGTGTGTCTGGTTTCTCTGTCCTGGTCATGTTGAGGGAACGTGTGTCTGGTTTCTCTGTCCTGATCATGTTGAGGGAACGTGTGTCTGGTTTCTCTGTCCTGATCATGTTGAGGGCCTGAGCACATATAGATGTACCTGGTCTGCTGCTCAGAAATGTAAGTCATAGCTTTTTGAACATCCATAGTGAATAATAATATATGAAAACTATTTTATTTTTTTTATATTTCCACAAATCTGCCCCTCGATAATCACCAATCCTCGGTGTGAAAGCGCAATGGTGACCGCTGACTGATACCAGACTCAGAAACCTGGATAGACGTGCTCAGCGGAAGAGGCATTGAAGCGGTAGGTGAGAGACATGGTACCCCTCATGGTGTAGAAGGAGAGGGTGCCTGCCGATAGGTCCAAGAAGACCCCTATCCGGGATGAATAGGGTGCATTGATATCCAGTTGGTCTTTACTATGCTGGGCAGAGTGGCTAGAATCGGAGCTGTCCCCGTAGCCTGTCCTCTTGAGGTCCTTTTAGGTGCAGGCCCCCCTTTTCCCTCCACCTCCCAGTAGTAGGCACCTCCGGACAAGGGATCCTTGCAGAGGACCTGGCGCAGTTAGACTGGTACAGCTGGCATTAGGTGGTACAGCTGGCAGAGGACCTGGGGCAGACAGTCGAACCTTGAGGTACCTTGAGGTACAGACTGGTACAGCTGGCAGTCGAACCTTGAGGTACTGTCTGTGGTGGTGCTGGTCCACCTTCTTGTTACCTCTAGACTGGTACAGCTGGCAGTAGGCTGTGTTGGTGCTGGTCCACCTTCTTGTTACCTCTAGACTGGTACAGCTGGCAGTAGGCTGTGGTGGTGCTGGTCCACCTTCTTGTTACCTCTAGACTGGTATAGCTGGCAGTAGGCTGTGGTGGTGCTGGTCCACCTTCTTGTTACCTCTAGACTGGTACAGCTGGCAGTAGGCTGCGGTGGTGTTACCTCTAGACTGGTACAGCTGGCAGTAGGCTGTGGTGGTGCTGGTCCACCTTCTTGTTACCTCTAGACTGGCACAGCTGGCAGTAGGCTGCGGTGGTGCTGGTCCACCTTCTTGTTACCTCTAGACTGGTACAGCTGGCAGTAGGCTGCGGTGGTGCTGGTCCACCTTCTTGTTACCTCTAGACTGGTACAGCTGGCAGTAGGCTGTGGTGGTGCTGGTCCACCTTCTTGTTACCTCTAGACTGGTACAGCTGGCAGTAGGCTGTGGTGGTGCTGGTCCACCTTCTTGTTACCTCTAGACTGGTACAGCTGGCAGTAGGCTGTGGTGGTGCTGGTCCACCTTCTTGTTACCTCTAGACTGGTACAGCTGGCAGTAGGCTGTGTTGGTGCTGGTCCACCTTCTTGTTACCTCTAGACTGGTACAGCTGGCAGTAGGCTGTGTTGGTGCTGGTCCACCTTCTTGTTACCTCTAGACTGGTACAGCTGGTAGTAGGCTGTGTTGGGGTCCACCTTGTTGTTACCTCTAGACTTGTACAGCTGGCAGTAGGCTGTGGTAGTGCTGGTCCACCTTGTTGTTACCTCTAGACTGGTACAGCTGGTAGTAGGCTGTGTTGGGGTCCACCTTCTTGTTGCCTCTAGACTGGTACAGCTGGCAGTAGGCTGTGGTAGTGCTGGTCCACCTTGTTGTTACCTCTAGACTGGTACAGCTGGTAGTAGGCTGTGTTGGGGTCCACCTTCTTGTTGCCTCTAGACTGGTACAGCTGGCAGTAGGCTGTGTTGGGGTCCAGGGTGAGAGCGCTGGCATCCGAGAGAGGAGAGTGAATGTTAAGGTGAGGTTTTGGGCTTGATAATTTAACCCTTTATACCCGTACAATACTACAAATTAGTAGGTATTACAACGGCTATGTACGGACGGTAAAGGTTTAGTTTAAAACCAATATTAGTGTATTATCCATTTATACAAAATAACCAAGTCACGCAGAATTTAATATCCTGTCACCAAGAGCCCTATTGGAATCAGCCTCATGTCAATCAATCTTAAATTATCGTACCCCAGGTTATATGAAAAACCACATTGATATGGTCCATAACCAACACAGTTACAATAGCAGAGCTAG
Organism: Oncorhynchus mykiss; assembly: GCF_057628025.1. NCBI lineage: Eukaryota > Metazoa > Chordata > Actinopteri > Salmoniformes > Salmonidae > Oncorhynchus > Oncorhynchus mykiss. The sequence continues at coordinate 100,076,946 of NC_143023.1, read as the reverse complement.
TGTTTGTTATGTCTTGTAAAATCCCAAGAGTAAACAGTACTGTGAGGAGCACGTTTTTTTTTTATACAGGCATTTGTCTATGGAATGGCCTCTGAAATAGTTTAAAAAAGCAGGCAAAGATTTTAATCTGGACAAGGTTGTCTAAATCAGAGAAACCACTACATTGCCTCTTGCGCCCCCTACTGCTAGTACGGTGTATTTATTTGAAGGATTAATAGATTTGTTTTAACGTGAAGTTAATAACGGTTGATTTTTAAGGTTCGGGAGAAGTGCTGTGAATAGTGTCACTTTTTAGGATGTTAAAATAAATGAATGTATTTATGGTTATTTTGTAATTTTCTCTTTGTCTTTTAATCATTAGACGTGTTATTGTTTTTACCATCGAGGATCACTATGGAAACAAGCTGTGATATCCTCTGGGTCCACATTGTACATTTTGTTGAATATGTATGTTACCCAAAATAAATTCAATCGGTAAGAATAAAAACAACCAGATTTATTTAATAATGTTATTGAAAACACAGTCCAGATTTATTTAATAATGTTATGGAAAACACAGTCCAGATGTATTTAATAATGTTATTGAAAACACTGTTCAGATTTGTCAAATTACAAATGTGTCAAGTAAGTAAAATAAATTAAAAAAACTTTTAGGTTATGAAGATTACAAGTCATTTCAAATTATAAATTGAAAAACAATTGGAAAGTGACTTATGGGTCTCTACATAAATCCCATGTATTATTATTAGAAATCAACTTTGTTTCAACAGTTCACGGTTCTGTTTTGGGGGGGAAAAGAAGCCAAACATGTGGGATACTGGATGAATCAATATGAAATATTAAAAGAACACATCGATTGTCAAATGCAGATGAGCTCATAGAGCCGACCTGTTTCCAGATCAGTTTGTGTTCTTGCCAGCTCCATTGCGGTCATTTGGTATGACAATTCCATTAGGAGTTGACAAGAGAGTAAACAGACCAGCACCCAGGCTACAGACCGTCACCCAGGCTACAGACCAGCACCCAGGCTACAGACCGTCACCCAGGCTACAGACCAGCACCCAGGCTACAGACCGTCACCCAGGCTACAGACCAGCACCCAGGCTACAGACCGTCACCCAGGCTACAGACCAGCACCCAGGCTACAGACCAGCACCCAGGCTACGGACCGTCACCCAGGCTACGGACCGGCACCCAGGCTACAGACCGGCACCCAGGCTACAGACCGTCACCCAGGCTACAGACCGTCACCCAGGCTACAGACCGTCACCCAGGCTACAGACCGTCACCCAGACTAATAAATGGATGGATTTGAAGATAAATGGGCCTATTATATTCTCTTCCACGTTCATTGTGTTCTTTGCCAGTGTTGGTCAACGTAGACATTAAAGCTGTAGTATTAGAGCTACTGTGAAAGCAGAAAACAAGTAAAACATCAACCAAGAGAACAAAAGGTCAAAACAAAGCTATTGTGCAAAACTATTTTATTTACAAATGGCACAACGTGACTGCACAGTCAATGCACATGCACACCGTTCAAACCAACACTTCATTTAAAGCGAGTTGCTCGACTACTAAACCTAATTTACCCGAGTCTCAGATATAGAGGCAGGCAGGCATTCCTAGGCTAGATTCACAGAGGCTATGTCATCAGAAATGGCATCCTAACCCCTAGTCCACTACATTTGACCAGAGCCTCACAGGGAGTGCACTATATAGGGATCCATATCATCAGACAAGCAGAGATTCTCTCACTGGAGTGAGTGAGCAAATATTGCCCAAGAGAAAACAGAGGCTCATAAACTGTTAAAGGTCATTTAAGAGGTTTAGATGAGAGTCATAATATACATGACAGCTACTGTGCGATACAGGCTATGTTCAATCAATGCATCAAAACAAACAACATAGCTTTTGGACAGTGGAGGAGGGCATTTGACTGATGGTACCAGATCGGTTTGTGTTGTCTAGACAATGACTGTAAGGTCAAGAAGCTGTCCAGACAAACAGAAATAGATCTGGAACCAGAACAGGATTCTAAGAGTGATCAAGAATTCTCATCGGTTGGTTCTAGAATATTACCTCACAATTTAAAATGTCAACGGAAGCCATAGAAGGTAAAACATGTCTAAGATATTGACCTGGCCTCTCCCATACATGGTGATAGGCTATGTACAGTTTACATAAGTCACTACAGTAGATACAGGCCACTTTGAACTAGACTTTGCAAAAAACGTGTCCCTTTAAACCAATTTTTTCAGTCAGTATCCGAAGACAGTCCTCCTCTGGCAGCAATATTTCTCAGGAGTCTTTCTGCTTGATTCTCAAAAATATTATTTTTCAGAATTCATATAGAGATGGTGGTGATGGTGAGGACAAAAAATTGGGGGGCAGAATACAGCTGTCTAGGAAAGAAAAGAGATGGAGGGAGACAGAATGCACTGATCTGAATTACCTCTCTGCCTGTTCCCTCTGGCTCTAACCATTCAATGATTGCAAATCTGTAAGGTGTAGGTACTGTGGTGGAAGCCACAGCAAGATATATCAAACATTGAAGGGTTAGGGCCAAGAGGTAAAGGAAGTAGGGATTGAATTGGGACTGGCATGAGAGAGAGAGGAGAGAGAGAGAGAGAGCGATGGAATGGTAACACCAGAACAGAACAGATTTCAAATTTTCCAAAGCTTCCCTGTTTCCATCAGCCCCTCAGCCAGCCAGTTTGCTGGCCACGATGGAGGGCTTCCTCTGGGGGATGTCCTGGGGTGTGGGGATGTGGTCCCCGGTTATCTCTGCCTTCTCAGCCGGCGTCACTGCAGGGAGCTGCTGCTTGTTCTTCACCTTAGCCTTGGCCATGTTGTAGTCCCCAGAGTCAAAGAACTTTTGCTGAACAGAGAAAAAAAAATATATATATATACTGTATATATAAATAAATCACAGATCAGATTTGTTACAGCCTTTACAAAGATGTTTGTGTTGTCCAAGAAAATGAAAACCAATGCTTATAAAAAAAAAGCATGACAAGGATTCCATAACAAAAATGCATTGCTGTGAAAGCAAGTGAATGTAAAGTGTAAATAGCCTAGTTTGCACGTTCAGCCTAACTAGTGTTGTGTTTGCAGGGCACAACCATCAGGCCATTATTACCCCTTTCTGAATCCGTTTCCGGAGCAGGTCAGAGCCCCCAGGCTTGGCTCCAAGATGAGGGAACCTGGCCTTGAGTTTCACCTCCTCTGCCTTCTCCGGGCTGAGGACTGTGTCATCCATCTCCTGTGTTGACGGAACAACACACAATACACAGTATAAACACAAATTAATAGGGTTGTGGTGACATGGTATGTCATGTTACCATGATCAACAGCAACAAAATGGTGTTTTTGTCCATCTCGAGGGTTGACAAGTCGCTTAGTTTAGCTACTGGTTATGATTCTATCAGATAAATTATGACCTTTGATTTGATTCTCCAATGAGTGGGGTTAGGTTGCTAGCTGGCAACATAGCCTTCAGCTTATCTGCAATGTGCCCCCCTCCCCCCCAAAAAAGCGTAGTTTAGCGGCATGCATGAACGCAGGCAGACAAAATTGTTGAAAACATCTAGTTAAGCTACATAGCTAGCTAGCTAGCTACCGGTAAAATTAATAAAGCTATCTCTGTGTTGCTAACCAGCTAACCACTCATATTGATAGATAAAAAATAATGGTTATGTGCACAGTTCAATGCACGGTGATGATACATTTGAAATAAATTAAGTTACTAAACGTTAACTAACTAAACTGCTGCTTTGACAGACATATTTGACATGGCTACTAGCAATGTATCATTAACCTAGCTTGTTAGCATCAACGTAATACAACTCTAACCTGCTGTTCCTCGTGGGCTGCCTCCCCGACGGCAGGCCTTGTTCCTTCAATCTCCTCGGACATGGCGAACTATGTAAATGTCCAGTTTTCTACAAAAACGAAGGTTACACCAACAACACTAGACACACAGCTACTAGCCAGACCACCTACACAAAAAAAGACCGTGTGGCTCCCTCCCTTTTCTCTCGTGGTGCAGCAGATTGTATGTAGACAGAGAGAAAAAAAACTCTCTCTGTGCCTCTCTCTCTCTCTCTCTCTGTGCCTCTCTCTCTCTCTCTCTCTCTGTGCCTCTCTCTCTCTCTCTCTCTCTCTCTCTGTGCCTCTCTCTCTCTCTCTCTCTCTCTCTCTCTCTGTGCCTCTCTCTCTCTCTCTCTCTCTCTGTGCCTCTCTCTCTCTCTCTCTGTGCCTCTCTCTCTCTCTCTCTCTCTCTCTCTCTCTCTGTGCCTCTCTCTCTCTCTCTCTGTGCCTCTCTCTCTCTCTCTCTCTGTGCCTCTCTCTCTCTCTCTGTGTGCCTCTCTCTCTCAATTCAATTCAAGGGGCTTTATTGCCATGGGAAACATGTGTTAACATTGCCAAAGCAAGTGAGGTAGATAATATACAAAAGTGAAATAAACAATAAAAATTAACAGTAAACATTACAGATACAGAGGTTTCAAAACAATAAAGACATTACAAATGTCATATTATATATATATATATATATATATATATATATATACACAGTGTTGTAACGATGTATACATGGTTAAAGTACACAAGGGAAAATGAATAAGCATAAATATGGGTTGTATTTACAATGGTGTGTGTTCTTCACTGGTTGCTCTTTTCTTGTGGCAACAGGTCACACATCTTGCTGCTGTGATGGCACACTGTGGAATTTCACCCAGTAGATATGGGAGTTTATCAAAATTGAATTTGTTTTCTAATTCTTTGTGGATCTGTGTAATCTGAGGGAAATATGTGTCTCTAATATGGTCATACATTGGGCAGGAGGTTAGGAAGTGCAGCTCAGTTTCCTCCTCATTTTGTGGGCAGTGTGCACATAGCCTGTCTTCTCTTGAGAGCCATGTCTGCCTACGGCGGCCTTTCTCAATAGCAAGGCTATGCTCACTGAGTCTGTACATAGTCAAAGCTTTCCTTACTTTTGGGTCAGTCACAGTGGTCAGATATTCCACTGTGCACTCTCTGTTTAGGGCCAAATAGCATTCTAGTTTGCTCTGTTTTTTTGTTAATTCTTTCCAATGTGTCAAGTAATTCTCTTTTTGTTTTCTCATGATTTGATTGGGTCTAATTGTGCTGCTGTCCTGGGGCTCTGTAGGGTGTGTTTGTGTTTGTGAACAGAGCCCCAGGACCAGCTTGCTTAGGGGACTCTTCTCCAGGTTCATCTCTCTGTAAGTGATGGCTTTGTTGTGGAAGGTTTGGGAATCGCTTCCTTTTAGGTGGCTATAGAATTTAACAGCTCTTTTCTGGATTTTGATAATTAGTGGGTATCGGCCTAATTCTGCTCTGCATGCATTATTTGGTGTTCTACGTTGTACACGGAGAATATTTTTGCATAATTCTGCGTGCAGAGTCTCAATTTGGCGTTTGTCCCATTTTGTGAAGTATTGGTTGGTGAGCGGACCCCAGACCTCACAACCATAAAGGGCAATGGGCTCTATGACTGATTCAAGTATTTTTAGCCAGATCCTAATTGGTATGTTGAATTTTATGTTCCTTTTGATGGTATAGAATGCCCTTCTTGCCTTGTCTCTCAGATCGTTCACAGCTTTGTGGAAGTTACCTGTGGCACTGATGTTTAGGCCAAGGTATGTATATTTTTTTGTGTGCTCTAGGGCAACAGTGTCTAGATGGAATTTGTATTTGTGGTCCTGGCGACTGGACCTTTTTTGGAACACCATTATTTTGGTCTTACTGAGATTTACTGTCAGGGCCCCAGGTCTGACAGGGCCCAGGTCTGACAGGGCCCAGGTCTGTCAGGGCCCAGGTCTGACAGGGCCCAGGTCTGTCAGGGCCCAGGTCTGGCAGAATCTGTTTAGAATATCTAGGTGCTGCTGTAGGCCCTCCTTGGTTGGTGACAGAAGCACCAGATCATCAGCCAACAGTAGACATTTGACTTCAGATTCTAGTAGGGTGAGGCCAGGTGTTGTAGACTGTTCTAGTGCCCGCGCCAAGTCGTTGATATATATGTTGAAGAGGGTGGGGCTTAAGCTGCATCCCTGATTATATGCATTTCCCCCAAACAGATAAAATCACATTTTAGTTGTCACATGCTTCGTAATCAACAGTGTAGACTAACAGTTAAATGCTTTCTTACGGGTCGCTTTTTCAACAATGAATTTTCGATATAAAATATTAAATAAATAAATAAATAATATGACAAGGAATATATATATACACACAGTGAATAACGAATAACAAATTACTAATAATATCAACCTCAAACTCATTTCAGATATGATTGCTGAATGGAATGCTCAAGACAGAGACAAACATTACGTGAATAATTTGTCTCGTTTTTTTGTTTAAACTAAACTAATACATAGACTTTCACTAGGGACTACACACCCCCTTGCAGTCTTCACATTTTGCTGCCTTAAAAAGGACTACTAGTACACTATTTTACATCTTGACGTTAGATGGTTCCTTACCCTGGAAGTTGTCTCTGGACCAGGGGAAACTGTAAACAGCGATTAAACTTTAGCTAACTTTAGCAACCACTAGCTAAACATCTATGAAAGTGATGGGGGCATGTTTTAAAAAAAACTCACCTGAAATCAACTCCATATTTGGTTTAATGTTAGTTAGAAGGTGATTTGGTCATGAAAAAAAATCAACAACATGCTCACATCACTTCCATAGATTTCAACTAGTGGTGGATAAAGTTAGCTGAAGTTTGTAACTGCTTTTTATAGAAAAATGAACCATTTATTAGTTTCTCCTGGCCCATAGACTACTTTTCAGACATCAACCTAGAAAATAGTAAACTAGTTCTTTAAAATTAAACCTAAAAAATTGATTCAATTAGATTGTTTTCTCCAATCGATCAACACATGTAAGAATGTCAAAATTTCCAAATGACTAAGACATAAAAAATGTGGGATGTATTGATTGCGTATATCTTCACACCCCTGAGTTAACACTTGGTGGCAGCCATTACAGTTGTGAATCATTTTTTAATATGATTCAACCAGCCTTGCCATTACAGTTGTGAATCATTTTTTAATATGATTCAACCAGCCTTGCCATTACAGTTGTGAATCATTTTTTAATATGATTCAACCAGCCTTGCCATTACAGTTGTGAATCATTTTTTAATATGATTCAACCAGCCTTGCCATTACAGTTGCGAATCATTTTTTAATATGATTCAACCAGCCTTGCCCAACTCTTAGTGTAACGTACAACCATTGTTTCTGTTAAAATTGCTCAAGCTCAGTGAATTTGGTTGGGAGTCATTGACGGACAGCAATATTCAAAACCTTGTCTCAGATTGTTTTTTAAATATATTTGACAGATTTAAGTCCGGATGGAGACTGGAATACTCAACACCTCTTGAAATGCATTGTGGTACGTCTTTAGCAATAAACGGGTGTAATTGTCCCATGGAAAAAATGAAACTCTATCCCAGGGTTAGATTTCCCTCTAAAAAAAAAGAGGCCACACACTCCAGGAGCTCAGATGCAAAAATATTTATGTCCATCGTTTCATCGTTTCGACAGACAAGCTGTCTTCATCAGGGTATTATACGTTGGGCATAAATATTTTTTGCATCTGAGCTCCTAGCTCCTGTTCCCCGGGGAACAGTGGGTTAATTGCCTTGTTCAGGGCCTGGGGAACAGAGGGTTAATTGCCTTGTTCAGGGCCCGGGGAACAGTGGGTTAATTGCCTTGTTCAGGGCCCGGGGAACAGTGGGTTAATTGCCTTGCTCAGGGCCCGGGGAACAGTGGGTTAATTGCCTTGTTCAGGGCCCGGGGAACAGTGGGTTAATTGCCTTGCTCAGGGCCCGGGGAACAGTGGGTTAATTGCCTTGCTCAGGGCCCGGGGAACAGTGGGTTAATTGCCTTGTTCAGGGCCCGGGGAACAGTGGGTTAATTGCCTTGTTCAGGGCCCGGGGAACAGTGGGTTAATTGCCTTGCTCAGGGACAGAACAACAGATTTTTACCTTGTCAGCCCAGAGACCTTTCGGTTACTGGCCCAACGCTCCTACCCGCCAGGCTACCCATAACATGATGCTGCCACCACAATACTTTAAAAATACAAAGGGATCAACAACATTGTATTCACTTCACATTGCTGGCCTTTATGACAAAGAGAAAAGAAGGAAGCATGTGTTTTAAAAAAAATCCACTCCAAACCATCCATTTGGTTTGCAACAAGACTGTTAAGTAATACTGCAAGATAACACAGCAAAGACATTAACTTTTTGGCCTAAATGGAAAAACTACAGGTTTTGGTCATATCCAATACAACACAACAGTGTGAAACCCTCTGTATTTTCAAGTACTGGGGCGGCAGCATCATGTTATGGGTATGCTTGTCATCGGCAGGGTCCGGGGAGTTTGTCAGGATCAAAATAAATATGAAACGAGCAAGGCTCAGGTGAAAAGTTAAAGGAAAACCTAACTCTGGAATAGTATTATTTTTCAGCGAGACAGTTACAAAGAAATGATGCCAAGGACACACCAGAATGTCTTTCCAAGATGTGTTGAGTGTTCCTGAGTCTCAGTCCCGACTTAAATTTGCTTGAAAATCAGAGACAAGGTGTGAATATTTGTTATTAACTTGGAAAATGCTCTACAACTTTTTTTCCCACGTTCAAAACGTGGAGTAGGTTGTGTAGATCTGTAGGGGGGAAAAATAGAATGTAATCCTTTTTAGATTAATTTTTGAGGCCGCAAAATGTAAAGACTGTGCGAGGGGTAGACTTTCACTAGGCACTGTATAAGATGGAATGCATAAGATGGAATGCATAAGACGGAATGCATAAGACGGAATGCATAAGACGGAATGTATAAGACGGAATGCATAAGACGGAATGCATAAGATGGAATGCATAAGACGGAATGCATGAGACGGAATGCATGAGACGGAATGCATAAGACGGAATGCATAAGATGGAATGTATAAGCTGGAATGCATAAGATGGAATGCATAAGATGGAATGTATAAGAACGTCCGAAACCTATTTCACTTGGCAGGATACATCAATTCCTTTTATGTATCCAATGTCTTTAAAAACACATGTCCTCTGTATTATACACAGTATGCTTTGAAGACTGACACCACTTGTCTTTGGAACAGTTACATTTCAAACACAGCAAACAGAAATATGAGTTGTTGAAACCAACCACATCGAAAGCAACACGTTAATCATTACCCATTTCCACATCTTCTCTTCCAGCTGTTTGGCTTGGCCTGCAGATCAATGAGGGCATGTATTTAAAAAGCTGCTCTCAACAAGCATTCAACCCCTTTAAAGTCAGTCAAGGAGACGTTTGTTCTCTTGTCAAACTGAACATGTAGCAGAGAAGAGGTGATCAGAGGGAAGGATAGAAGAGGTGATCAGAGGGAAGGAGAGAAGAGGTGATCAGAGGGAAGGAGAGAAGAGGTGATCAGAGGGAAGGAGAGAAGAGGTGATCAGAGGGAAGGAGAGAAGAGGTGATCAGAGGGAAGGAGAGAAGAGGCAATAGCTGTGTATGTTGTAGTAATAGCTGTGTATGTTGTAGTAATAGCTGTGTATATTGTAGTACTAGTTGTGTATGTTGTAGTACTAGTTGTGTATGTTGTAGTACTAGCTGTGCATGTTGTAGTACTAGCTGTGCATGTTGTAGTACTAGCTGTGTATGTTGTAGTACTAGCTGTGTATGTTTTATGTTGTAGTAATAGTTGTGTATGTTGTATGTTGTAGTAAGAGCTGTGCATGTTGTAGTAACAGCTGTGCATGTTGTAGTACTAGTTGTGTATGTTGTAGTAATAGCTGTGTATGTTGTAGTAATAGCTGTGTATGTTGTAGTAATAGCTGTGTATGTTGTAGTACTAGCTGTGTATGTTGTAGTAATAGCTGTGCATGTTGTAGTAATAGCTGTGCATGTTGTAGTACTAGCTGTGCATGTTGTAGTACTAGCTGTGTATGTTGTAGTACTAGCTGTGTATGTTGTATGTTGTAGTAAGAGCTGTGCATGTTGTAGTAACAGCTGTGCATGTTGTAGTACTAGTTGTGTATGTTGTAGTAATAGCTGTGTATGTTGTAGTAATAGCTGTGTATGTTGTAGTAATAGCTGTGTATGTTGTAGTAATAGCTGTGTATGTTGTAGTACTAGCTGTGCATGTTGTAGTAATAGCTGTGTATGTTGTAGTACCAGCTGTGTATGTTGTAGTACCAGCTGTGCATGTTGTAGTACTAGCTGTGCATGTTGTAGTACTAGCTGTGTATGTTGTAGTACCAGCTGTGTATGTTGTAGTACTAGCTGTGTATGTTGTACTACTAGCTGTGTATGTTGTAGTACCAGCTGTGTTTGTTGTAATACTAGCTGTGTATGTTGTACTACTAGCTGTGTATGTTGTAGTACCAGCTGTGTTTGTTGTAATACTAGCTGTGTATGTTGTAGTAATAGCTGTGTATGTTGTAGTCAGGTGTCTCGCCTGCATGAGGTGCTTTGATGAGGTGAATATTCTTCTTCACTTCGCTTATGGCCTCTTCCTTCTCCAACTGTTTGCCCTTCTTCAGCCTGTAGGATGAGCAGATGGAGAAACAGGTATGAGCTCATTGAGCTATCATTTCCATACATACAGATTGACACAACGACTTGCTAATCCACTGATTTACTGAGATATCATAATATAATAATAATATATAATCATATCATAACGCTGCCTTGTATCCAATATATACACATTGGCACAAAGACTTTGCAAACTACTCCCAAAGTTCCTTCAAATATCAGATCACAACTTCTGCCTATAATTAAAGGGCCCGTCAGGAAGAATTATAATTTCAGGGTCAGGAAGCAAAGAGGTGAGGTGATCAGAGGGAAGGAGAGAAGAGGCAATAGCTGTGTATGTTGTAGTAATAGCTGTGTATGTTGTAGTACTAGTTGTGTATGTTGTAGTACTAGCTGTGCATGTTGTAGTACTAGCTGTGCATGTTGTAGTACTAGCTGTGTATGTTGTAGTACTAGCTGTGTATGTTTTATGTTGTAGTAATAGTTGTGTATGTTGTATGTTGTAGTAAGAGCTGTGCATGTTGTAGTAACAGCTGTGCATGTTGTAGTACTAGCTGTGTATGTTGTAGTAATAGCTGTGTATGTTGTAGTCAGGTGTCTCGCCTGCATGAGGTGCTTTGATGAGGTGAATATTCTTCTTCACTTCGCTTATGGCCTCTTCCTTCTCCAACTGTTTGCCCTTCTTCAGCCTGTAGGATGAGCAGATGGAGAAACAGGTATGAGCTCATTGAGCTATCATTTCCATACATACAGATTGACACAACGACTTGCTAATCCACTGATTTACTGAGATATCATAATATAATAATAATATATAATCATATCATAACGCTGCCTTGTATCCAATATATACACATTGGCACAAAGACTTTGCAAACTACTCCCAAAGTTCCTTCAAATATCAGATCACAACTTCTGCCTATAATTAAAGGGCCCGTCAGGAAGAATTATAATTTCAGGGTCAGGAAGCATTATTATCCCAGGGTCAGGAAGCATTACTATCCCAGGGTGGTCAGGAAGCATTACTATCCCAGGGTCAGGAAGCATTACTATCCCAGGGTCAGGAAGCATTACTATCCCAGGGTCAGGAAGCATTACTATCCCAGGGTCAGGAAGCATTACTATCCCAGGGTCAGGAAGCATTACTATCCCAGGGTCAGGAAGCATTACTATCCCAGGGTCAGGAAGCATTACTATCCCAGGGTCAGGAAGCATTACTATCCCAGGGTCAGGAAGCATTACTATCCCAGGGTCAGGAAGCATTACTATCCCAGGGTCAGGAAGCATTACTATCCCAGGGTCAGGAAGCATTACTATCCCAGGGTCAGGAAGCATTACTATCCCAGGGTCAGGAAGCATTACTATCCCAGGGTCAGGAAGCATTACTATCACAGGGTCAGGAAGCATTACTATCCCAGTGTCAGGAAGCATTACTATCCCAGGGTCAGGAAGCATTACTATCACAGGGTCAGGAAGCATTCACTCTGTGTCCACACCTGTTGTTTACGAAGCATGTGCCAATTTTTTTACACATTTTAATTTAGGACTTTGCTTGTTATTTACTATACCAAAAACAGAAAACTATGAATTGTACTCACCGGTTCATGATAAACTTTGCCTGTTGTTTCTGTTTGATCTCTTCCACCTTCTTCATCACTGATAGGTGAGAATTGTCTGTTAATTGAATGATTAGAATGTTCCGCCCTGAAACATATAATTGTATGGAATTGATTAGAATGTATGAAATCATAATCAATAAATGTGTAGTCCTAGTCAGAATCAGGGTGAAACAATATGTCTTTATGGTATTATAAACACAGACTGTCTGAGCTTGGTGCCGACCTGACTAGAGATTTGGGAGAGAACAGGGTGTACATCTCAAGGACAAGGTCATTATCTCTGTCGGCTGGGTGGTGAGACAGTGTGTGCGTAGCAGGACATGTGTGTGCTTCTGTTTGTGTGCGTGTGTGTGTGGGTATGTGTGTATGTGCGTCTGTTTGTGTGTGTGTGTGTGTGTGTGTATGGCTGTGTGAATGTGTGGGCGTGAGAAGTCAGTATAAAATGAATTGATTCGTATTCTTGACTTTAGAATGTTCCCGTTAATAAACCTTTTTTGACTGTTTTAGCTGGGCCTCCGTCTGTTTCATTCGACCAGGATCTTACAAATTATGGTTTGCAGACTGAGAGTAATATAATTAAATTGGGTACCTGGAGAACATAACTATCTTATCAATTGGTCCTTCGATACCTCTGTCGTCCCGAGGAACCGCTGAAAACCGTGCACGGGTGGATCCAGGATCCGTAAGGCAAAGACCTGACCTCTGAATTGAGGGTTTATTTCAGGCCAGTGGTGAACTGGTACACGACAGAGGTAGTGACGAGATCCAACCTACATTGCTTTTCCCAGTCTTCAAGAAGTTGACTGATCTCTGTCCGTTTCATTTAAATTAGAACCTTACAAATTCTTAGAAACAGACAGAATGTATTAATCGCATTGGTTAATGAACACATAGGAACAAAATTCCTCTTAACAATCGCCTCCACTAAAATAACAAAAAAGAAGTTAGGTTGCTGCTATTCTAGTCAGCATTTAAAATGGACTCACACATTAACAACGCAATTAGTCCAATGTAAACAATGATACGATGAACTGAGGTGACTTGAAGAGCCATGTGAGAGGATTAAAAAAAAACTGGATCAATAAATTACCTTATCTTGCCCCACAACTCCCTTCTGTACTTGACTGGAATATTTCCGCGCTTCTCAAACTCCAACGAGTTGTCCTGAAGCACGGAACAAATAAAACAGGGAACAAATATTACGACTACTAGTAGTAGCTACATGAGGATATTTACTTTATGAATACTTGATCAAATTCAATTAAAATGTTTTTTTAATTTTTTTAAATAAAGCCCTTTTTTTTACATCCGCAGTTGTCACAATGTGCTATACACTAAGGGCTGTGACGATGCCAGTATCGCAATAACTTTTTTCCATGGCAAAAAATTAAAACACAAAGCAAAGCAGACTAGACTCTTTGGTCCTTTAAAAAACCTGCTGGATGTAACATCGTGGGATATATAGCTTAGAAAATAAATGTGACCCTGGATAGTTAAAAATCTGCTTTGTGTTTTGTTTCCTTGCCACAATACTAAGATTCTAAGAGTATCGCGATACTGATATCATCCCGGCTCTACTATACAGAAACCCAGCCTAAAACGCAAGCAACGCAGATGTAGAAGCACAAGTGGCTAGAAGAAGAAAAACATCCTTAGAAAGGAAGAAACCGAGAGAGGAGAGAGGAAAAGATGGAGGAGGCTGAGTTGGAATCAAGCAACACGTAGAGCAAAGTCGGTAAAGACGAATGTTCGGACAACAGAAGTATCGAACAAAACGTGAAATTGTCTCAAATTGGAGTGGAGGATACGTGTATGGAGGATAATACATCGCTTCTTGTTGAGATGTGTTTGTTGCGTAAGAATGTGTATTAGAGGTCGACCGATTATGACTTTTCAACTCCGATACTGATACCGATTATTGGAGGACCAAAAAAAAGCCGATACCGGTTAATCAGCCTATTTTTATTTGTAATAATGACAATTACAACAATACTGAATTAACAATTATTTTAACTTAATATAATACATCAATAAAATTAACATGTTCAATTTGGTTTAAATAATGCAAAAACGGTGTTGGAGAAGAAAGTAAAAGTGCAAATGTGCCATGTAAGAAAGCTAACGTTTCAGTTCCTTGCTCAGAACATGAGAACATATGAAAGCTGGTGGTTCCTTTTACAATGAGTCTCAGGAGTTGATAGGCTTGAAGTCATAAACAGCGAAATGCTTGACGCACAACGAAGAGCTGCTGGCAAAACGCACGAAAGTGTGTAGAAGGACGACGGTGTTGGTGGGGGATCATGTTCATGATCCTGAGTTCCTGGAGTGCCCTGTAAGGGTGAAGGAGATTGAGGTGGCAAAAGTTGTGAGGAGTCAATCGAATCTCCTATGCGGAGGCGATTTAAAATAATTGAGAAAAACAAGTGCTATAGTGAAGAGATAGTAGTGCGTGGTCACGCAGTCATGGGTAAACAGGAAGTACAGGAGGGGGCTGAGCATGCACCCTTGCGGGGCCTCTGTGTTGAGGATCAGCGAAGTGTTGGTGTCGTTTCCTACCTTCACCACCTGTGGGCGGCCCGTCAGGAAGTCCAGAACCCAGTTGAACAGGGCGGATTTCAGACCCAGGCCCCGAGCTCAATGATGAGTTATAGTCAATCAACAGCATTCTTACATAGGTATTCCTCTTATCCAGATGGGACAGGGCAGTGTGCAGTGCGATGGCACGGGTACTTCCTGTTTGAGTTTCTGCCTACAGGAAGAAGAACTTAGGTAGAGTTTATCTCAAAATTTGCTTTGTTAAAATCCTCAGCTACAATAAAGATAGCCTCTGTGGTTTCCAGTTTGCATAAAGTCCAGTGTAGTTCCTTGAGGACCGTCGTGGTATGGGCTTGAAGGGGAATATACAAGGCTGTGACTCTAACCGAAGGGAATTCTCTTGGTCGGCATTTGATTGTAAGGTATTTTAGGTCGGATTAACAAAAGGACTTGTGTTTCTGTATGTTATAACAATCACACCAAATCAAATCAAATGTTATTTGTCACATGCGCCGAATACAACAGGTGTACAGTGAAATGCTTACTTACAAGCCCCTAACCAACAATGCAGTTAAGAAAAATAAGCGAAGTAAAAAATTTATAAGTAAAAAATAAAAATAATTAAAGAGCAGCAGTAAAATAACAATAGCGAGGCTACATACAGGAGGAACCGGTACAGAGTCAATGTGCGGGGACATAGATTAGTCGAGGTATTGAGGTAATATGTACGTGTATGTAGAGTTAAAGTGACTATGCATAGATAATAAACAGAGAGTAGCAGCAGCATAAAGGGGAGGGAACAATGCAAATAGTCTGGGTAGCCATTTGATTAACGAACTAAGGATCCAATTCAGGAAAGTTTTATTCCTGCTGTTATCGCCTGTTACCGCTGCTCTGACATCCAAAAAGGATTTCCGGCTGTATGGGCTGGGCTAATAATGTACGAAATAACACAAAAAAAATAAAAAATAACTTGCTGTCTAGGGGTTAATTATCATCAGTATCTGTTAGTTAGCTAGCGTTGGTCCACACATCGGATGCTCTTGCAGCTCGTAGTGTGTATGCTGCGTTTAAAACAACTGAGAGCTCGGAAAAATACGAGGTCAAATCATGACGTCAGTAATTTTCTGGTCGGAGCTATTTTTCCCCAGTCGGATCTCGTTTTATTCCCCCCTGAGTTCCCAGTTGTTTTGAACGCGATAACAGCGATAACAGCGGTCCATACCTAACTAGAGATGCAGACAAAAGTTGTCGACGCTAAACAAGGCAAAGAACACCAAATAGTTATAACTTGCAGTCATTATGTACAAACATCATCCCATGGCCGGAGTTAAACAGGCCCCGCATTGTTCAAACATGTCTTTACGTCTTTCCTCTATTCGTTCGTCATAGCAGACGTCAGGTGTCTGAAGCGCTTTGCTGCCATCTGCAGGACGTACTCCTGAACTACTGACGGTAGATGTTCAATTTGCACCAGACATTCAAAAGCATGCTCGTGTGGCAAGGTCGATTTCCGCGGTTATAAACCCAAGGTCGTTACAATAATTCACCCCCAGGTTGTTAGACTGTTCCAACTTTTTTTTTTAAATGAACCCAATATAATTCCTACTTTGAGACGCTTGACATAGTCACCTCTTTCTTATTTTTTTATGATCTGAAAAGCAAAAGTGATCCTAGATCAACATTCACAGTCTTGGATATAAATATAGGACCAGAAGTACACAGAATATAAAGAGGGTGGGGGAAGTGATGGTGAGTAACCCAGTTGCCAGTATATCCCTGGGTTAGTTATGTTTAAGAAGGATAAAAAAGGAACCATGCAATTCCTCATTGAGCATACTGCCATGGTTACACACTAAAACAATAAGAGAGCTTCCGTGATTGGGCAGAGGATAAAAGACTTGGCTAGGGAACCGAGCATTGCCGATTCTGTCAAAACTCCCCAAGGAGATGTGGGTGTGGAGTCAGGCGCAGGAGAAACAAGTAATGAATGAAAAGGGCGTTTAATCAGCTCAAAAATCACAGGACACCGGACTACAGCAGTAGCCATAAAACCCCACTCAGACACAGTCCAGGGAAAAACAAACATGAACTAGCGAAAACAATCCCGCACAAAAACCCAAAGGAAATGTCGAGATGAAATACCCCCCCTAATTAACCAAAAATGAAACCAGGTGAACCACAAAACAGACATAACCAAAAGAAAAGGAAAAAAGATCGGTGGCAGCAGGTAGACCGGTGACGACGACCGCCGAGCGCCGCCCGAACAGGGAGAGGATTCACCTTCGGTGGAAGTCGTGACAGTTTCAAACCCCACATGTGCAGATTGTCAACATACGGTATAAACAGTAAAATAAATAGGTTTGTGTGTTTATGATTAAATGCTGTTCAAATGTCCTGTGGGTCTATATCAGCTTGTAGTGGTCCTACAATACAGTCCTCAAATGCGTATTGCCATTCAATCTGGAGAGAAACATCGTGGGCATGTATTCCAATGTGCTTTAAAGAGAATGTTGTAAAAATTCAATATAACATTTTCTAAATTTTCTTGAAATGTTTTGAGGACCTCTAAGACAAAGTTAAATGTACACTGAACAAAAATATAAACGCAACATATAAACTGTTGGTCCCATTTTCATGAGCTGAAATAAAAGATCCCAGAAATGTTCCATACGCACAAAAAGCTTATTTCTTTAAAATGATGTGTACCAATTTGTTTACATCCCTGTTAGTGAGCATTTCTCCTTTGCCATGATAATCCATCCACCTGACAGGTGTGTCATATCAAGAAGCTGATTAAACAGCATGATCATTACACAGGTGCACCTTGTGCTGGGGAAAAATCTAAGGCCACTCTAAAATGTGCCGTTTTGTCACACAACACAATGCCACAGATGTCTAAACTTTTGAGGGAGCGTGCAATTGGCATGCTGACTGCAGGAATGTCCACCAGAGCTGTTGCCAGAGAATTGAATGTTAATTTCTCTACCATAAGCCGCCTTAAAGAATTTGGCAGTATGTCCAACTGGCCTCACAATCACAGACCACGTATAACCACGCCAGGACCTCCACATCCAGCTTCTTCACCTGCGGGATCATCTGAGACCAGCCACCTGCACAGCTGATGAAACTCTGGGTTTGCACATTTAAAGAATTTCTGCACAAACTGTCAGAAACCGTCTCATCGAGCTCATCGATCCGAGCTGATCTGCATACTCGTCGTCCTCACTAGGGGTCTTGACCTGACTGCAGTTTGATGTCGTAACTGACTTCAGTGGGCAAATGCTCACCTTCGATGGCCACCGGTATGCAGGAGAAGTGTGTTCTTCACGGATGAATCCCGGTTTCAACTTTACCTTGCAGATGGCAGACAGCGTTGTGTGGGCGAGCGGTTTGCTGATGTCTGGATCGACGTGTACAACAGCGTGTTCCAGTTCCCGCCAATATCCAGCAACTTCACACAGCCATTGAGGGGTGGGACAACATTCCACAGGCCACAATCAACAGCCTGATCAACTCTATGTGAAGGAGATGTCGCGCTGCATGAGGCAAATGGTGGTCACACCAGATACTGACTGGGTTTTCTAATCCACACCCCTACCTTTAAGGTATCTGTGACCAACAAGATGCATATCTGTATTCCCAGTCATGTGAAATCCATAGATTAGGCACCTAATGAATGTATTTCAATTGACTGATTTCCTTATATGAACCGTAACTCAGTAAAATCTTTGAAATGGTTGCATGTTGTGTTTATATATATATATATTTATATATATATTTGAATATTATGTTAAACCTAAAACAAAGAGGCTACGAACGTCATAGAAAAACAGACTTATTTAGAAATTGTGGAAACATCATACAGCATTATGGGAATGTTCTGTGCAACCTAACTTAAACATTGTATGAATGTCATCACAACTGAGCATTGTGTTTCGGGAACCCATCGCCTGTAATGTACAACCTAATTAAATGTTCTGGGAACCTTTTTTTTTTTTTTTTAAACCTCAAAGGCTGTTCTGTCAACATTCTTGTAATTTTTTTACAGACATGATCTGAATGTCGACACTACTGGAGTTTTGTGTGTGTGTGTGTGTGTGTGTGTGTGTTTTCGTGAACTTATCTTTTTGTGACGTTCTCACAATGTTCCCAATAACCTAATGACACATGCTGGTAACCTTCAAAGAACAGATTCAATATTTTCTAGAAATGTTCTTGCAACAACAGGTAAATGTTTAAAACAAACGTTCTATAAATCCTCAGCACGACAAGACAGTTTTTTGAGTTATGAGAACATTTGCTGCAAAAGTTCCCAGAATGCAATTTTCACACAGAACCATTTTTTGGTTTGCTAGACAGACTTAGATCCACATATACAAACCAATCCTGTATCTGTCGACACTGTATAGTGTATTTTGGTGACACTGAGATAAAACTATGTCCTCATCACATCCATATCAATGATTTTTGAAAAAAACTATCACTGGAAAACTTTTTCAGGAAACATTTTTATTCAAATGATGAGACCATCTTGAGAGGATAAAATAATGTGGTTTGTAACACGGAAACACTGTTTACTTTAACACTTGGGAGAAAGAAATACATGATATGGTAAATATGAATGACAAAAATCAGGAAGTTACAACAAAAACACATGTTCAATAGTAGAAATAAAAGGACACATTCAAATTGGTGTCCGGCAAAGGCAGCGAAGCTCCCATAGCCGACAAAACCTGTCCCTGACGCAGGCTCTGAGAACACAGACAGAGGGGGACAATAGCCCAGTCTTTTCTTATATCCATCTAAGGCCGTGTCTAGACTTGACAGTTCACGCAGCTTTAGTATTCTGATCATGGATTTCTGATCATGGAATTCTGATCATGGAATTCTGATCATGGAATTCTGATCAGGGAATTCTGATCATGGAATTCCGAAAGTGTCATGTGTCTACACCTACAAATAAATGTGTAACCGTGTCCACATAGTGCCCGGATTCCCCTTTTTCCTGCGCTATATTCAAATGCCAGTATGCATTCTACAAACGGTGGAATAGGCTAAATATGATAATAACACAACAACAACTGATGGCAATAGCTAACTACTGTAGCTAACTAGCCAGCTAACCTCTGTAGCTAACCACTGTAGCTAACTAGCCAGCTAACTACTGTAGCTAACTACTGTAGCTAACCAGCCAGCTAACCTCTGTAGCTAACTAGACAGCTAACCTCTATAGCTAACCTCTGTAGCTAACCACTGTAGCTAACCTGCCAGCTAACCTCTGTAGCTAACTACTGTAGCTAACCAGCCAGCTAACCTCTGTAGCTAACTAGCCAGCTAACCTCTGTAGCTAACTACTGTAGCTAACCAGCCAGCTAACCTCTGTAGCTAACTACTGTAGCTAACCAGCCAGCTAACCTCTGTAGCTAGCAAGCAACACTAAATGGATTGCAAAAGGGTTTGCATAACTCTAGCCAAACTAAAAAAAAATAGCTATTCTAAATATTAGCTTGTTGGCTAGCATTTCTGAGGCCAGCAAACACATTCCTCACACACTAACAATGTATGTCCTCCAACGTTATAATGAAAAAGGCGCCTCTCGATTTCAAAACAAGCTTTCTGGAGACTTATGAGAGGAGTGCTGATGACATCGCCCACTGTATGCACTTTCGGTAGCCTGAATTGTGTCCAGACTGAGGAGAAATCCGCACACAATGCATCCCTGACCAACTCCTGAAGTGGTAACCAGATCTGAACACAATCAGACCACAAAGCGACCCGTCTTTTCAATGCGACCTTCGTATTCCGATAGCAGAAGTGTAGACATGACATCAGGAAAAATATGCTTTAACACGAAATAAAACTATCCTAAAATAAAACAAAGCCATAAAATGTTTTATAAAGTCCCAAAAGTAAACTTTGAACATCTTTCAGGTGAAATCTCATGAACACGATCCAACTGACAACTGAGCGCTCTTTGACCTCTCAAGCCACACAAAACAAAATGGAACTTGGCATCACAATGATTCGACTTTAAAAATGCCTTTTCTAGTTAATCAAAAAATCCTAGCAACTTATAACACATTATGCAAATACTGTTGTGAAAGAAAAAAAAGAAGTAAAACCAAATAACTAATTATTAAAACAACATCTTCTTTGGTCCAAGATTATTTGCTTTTCAAAGATATAAAACTTGATTACGTTGCTCTTCACACATAGGGGTTATTGATTTGATAGTCAGAATCTTGTGGTATTGTCAAACTGGGGTGTGTAATATAATAGCAGCCTGCTCCCAGATGTGTTTGATCTGTGTAGCCAACTCCTATGGTCATTGTCATGGCTGGCATGCTATATAGCACAAACAAATCTGGTACCAGGCTAGAAATACAGTGGATACAAATATCCCACCAGTCCTCCAGTCTGATCTATCTGGAGGACCCACCAGTCCTCCAGTCTGATCTATCTGGAGGACCCACCAGTCCTCCAGTCTGATCTATCTGGAGGACCCACCAGTCCTCCAGTCTGATCTATCTGGAGGACCCACCAGTCCTCCAGTCTGATCTATCATCTATCTGAATCCCCCCATCTGAGGAAGTAGACAACTCTTTGGCATCTAATAGCACAGCGCCAACGCTGCATTTAGCATCAATGATCTACTGTACATAGAAGGCAAATGGAGAACACTCGTCTGAAAGACAGAGCACTAAAGCTTTCAACCAGATATAAAAACGTGTCTCGAAAATGTACAATAAGAATTGTATTCAACTCGATAATTCAATGAGAAATATACATACTTGACACGGCAGCGAAATGATTCAGAGGACACTTACAATACTGTAGGGCTGTTATGTCGCGTGTTCCTACTCTTTCTTTGGTTCTCTGTATCTACAATCATCTGCCAAGCCCTTTTCCCACGTAATAAGGCCATTTTAAAGCTTTTAAAAGGTACGCCGTACTGAAAATGCCAGTTCAACGTTTAATTTTTAGTTACTTGATCTTACTCAAATAGAGACTGGTGATACAGTATCTAATGCTTCAATGTTAGAACTATACTGAAGAGGCTCGTCATAAAAATAAAAATAAAAACGTAAACGCTTTTCCAACCTTACAACAAAAAAACAAACAAATAATTCCAAAAGGAATTTTCACAAATCTTCAAACTAAATTCAGCCTGTAACTATAACTCCTGCAGGTAAGACGACATGGCTTGGAAATATTTTCAACCTCATTACCCTGAGTTAGGGAAAATAAAACTGCACAATATACTCTTAAAATGAGGTAGTAGTATAATACGGTACTTGCACAATATACTGTTATAAATGAGGTAGTACTATATATACACAGAGTCAGAGTAACTGAGGTAGACAATCAGCAATGAGGAGGGTCACTCTGCTTCAATGGAAGAAAACAATCTCCTTAATTATAGAATGTATCACGAAGCAATATATTTTTTTACATTCTTTTGAACATTCATTGTTGGGTGAGCTTTGGTTTAGGACAGACATTAAGGACTGGTTTCCCGGACAAAGATTAAGCTTAGTTTTGTAAAAAAAAAAATGTAAAGCCCCTTCCAATGTCCAATCTTCACTGAACATGCTGTAAAGCCCCTTCCAATGTCCAATCTTCACTGAACATGCTGTAAAGCCCCTTCCAATGTCCAATCTTCACTGAACATGCTGTAAAGCCCCTTCCAATGTCCAATCTTCACTGAACATGCTTATCAGGATCCCATAACATCCCTTTCACCAATTCATGACAAAGCATCATCTGTGTGGTGTTTCTTTCTTTGGTGTGCTAATATGGGGGGGGGGCGGTTCTCTTCTACACTGTTCAACCAATCCTGTAAATGTGGAGGAGGAGTTAAGATGGAATTGGTCGACTTGTTAACGTCCTAAAGCAGAAGTCTCTCTTTCCAGTTCCCCTGACAACCGGATGCATCCAACCCCGCTGAGGTAGGTGTCTAAGAAATCATCCCTAAAGACTTGACACAAAGACAGAAACCAGACAGACTGAAAATAAGATCCAAATGAATCAGGAAAACATCAACATTCATTATAAATATCTTGAGGTAGACCTGAAGCAAACACCCATTTCCTCCTTAAAGCTTAAACTTCCTGATCCCTCTATGTAAGTGTATGTTCCTTGCCCAAGGACCTATTTCAGGAGGCAAAGAAGCGAGAAAGGTGGGCTGCTTCAACTGAAAATAAGCCGCATTCAGGTCGGGTAACCTATCACCAGGACGAGCCTGCTGACTGGACCGTGGCCTGGGCAGGATAAACAGCTTCCTCAGTCGAGAGGGAACAGGGCCGTGAGGGATGCTGGACCGTGGCCTGGGCAAGATAAACAGCTTCCTCAGCCGAGAGGGAACAGGGATGCTGGACGGTGGCCTGGGCAGGATAAACAGCTTCCTCAGCCGAGAGGGAACAGGGCCGTGAGGGATGCTGGACGGTGGCCTGGGCAGGATAAACAGCTTCCTCAGCCGAGAGGGAACAGGGCCGTGAGGGATGCTGGACGGTGGCCTGGGCAGGATAAACAGCTTCCTCAGCCGAGAGGGAACAGGGATGCTGGACGGTGGCCTGGGTAGGATAAACAGCTTCCTCAGCCGAGCGGGAACAGGGCCGTGAGGGATGCTGGACCGTGGCCTGGGCAAGATAAACAGCTTCCTCAGCCGAGAGGGAACAGGGATGCTGGACAGTGTCATGACCAGGCTGGTGGAGACCATGGTGGAGACGGTAGGGAGGTCTTAGTGGCGTCACCTCAGATTCCACTTTAAAACCAGGCTTTTCTTCTTCTTCCTTCTTTGGAGTTGGGCTGTCATCCAACTCCGACCCGAAGGACGGAGGCCTGGAGTTACGGCCTGAGGTGGCGGTGGACGGGTTGCTCATCTCATTGCTTATCTCTTCGTTGGAGTAGTGACCAGAGTCTCCTGTCTCCTGACTTCCGTCACTGGTCTCAGTAGTTCCAGAGCTGTTTCCCTCACTGAAGCCCCCGGAGCTCTCCATGTCCCCTAGTGGCCCGAACAGGATATGCAGGCTGGAGGGCTGGAGGGGAGGCGCACCTTCCTTCTCCTCGTAACACAGAACGGTCTTCCCTGCCTCGTACAGATATGCTCTGTTCTCAGCCTAGAGATAAAGGAGAGGAGAGATATTTGTTGTATAACAACATTGTATAACAAATGACCAATACTCAATACTGTAAACTCCATGACTGGTATTTTGATAGCAGCAACATGATTTGGTTCATGTCTGAAGACCGACCTGGCTTGTATTTCTATTGTATCTCTCCCTCTTAAAAAAGTGCCATCTCTCGCTGCGGTTGATACCGCAGACCGGGCCGGCTCCTGTAATCACCAGGTTTGTCCCACCCTGAAAACAGAGAGAGAACCAGATTAGAGACAGATAAAGGCGTAGAGTACATTCAGAAAGTATTCAGACCCCTTTTTGACTTTTTCCACATTTTGTTACGTTACAGCCTTATTCTAAACTGGATTCAATAAATTTAAAAAATCCTCAGCAATCTACACACAATACCACATAATGACAAAGCGAGAAAAAAAACAAATCTTTTTTTTCCTTTCAGATTTACATAAGTATTCAGACCCTTTGCTGTGAGACATGAAACTGAGGTCAGGTGAATCCTGTTTCCATTGATCATCCTTGAGATGTTTCTACAACTTGATTGGAGTGCACCTGTGGTAAATTCAATTGATTGGACATGAATTGGAAAGGCACACATCTGTCTATATAAGGTCCCACAGTTGACAGTGCATGTCAGAGCAAAAGCCAAGCCATGAGGTTGAAGGAATTGTCCGTAGAGCTCCGAGACAGGATTGTGTCGAGGCACAGATCTGGGGAAGGGTACCAAAAATATTCTGCAGCACTGAAGGTCCCCAAGAACACCGTGGCCTCCATCATTCTTAAATGGCAGAAGTTTAGAACCACCAAGACTCTTCCTAGAGCTGGCCGCCAGGCCAAACTGAGCAATCGGGGGAGAAGGGCCTTGGTCAGGGAGGTGACCAAGAACCTGGTGGTCACTCTGACACTGCTCTAGAGTTTATCTGTGGAGATGGTTGTCCTTCTGGAAGTTTCTCCCATCTCTGCAGCACTCTACCAATCAGGCCTTTATGGTAGAGTGGCCAGATGGAAGCCACTCCTCAGTAAAAGGCACATGACAGACCACTTGGAGTTTGCCAAAAGGCGCCTAAAGACTCTCAGACCATGAGAAACAAGATTCTCTGGTCTCATGAAACCAAGATTGAACTATTTGGCCTGAATGCCAAGTGTCACATCTGGAGGAAACCTGGCACCATCCCTACGGCGAAGCATGGTGGTGACAGCATCATGCTGTGGGGATGTTTTTCGGCGGCAGGGACTGGGAGACTAGTTAGGATTGAGAGAAAGATGAACGGAACAAAGTGCAGAGAGATGAAAACCTGCTCCAGAGCACTCAGGACCTCAGACTGGAGCGAAGATTCACCTTCCAACAGGACAACAACCCTAAGCACACAGCCAAAAGACAACGCAGGAGTGGCTTCGGGACAAGTCTCTGAATGTCCTTGAGTGACACAACCAGAGCCCGGACTTTAACCCAATTTAATACATTTGCAAAAAATTTAAAAAAATAATAATTTCTTTGTCATTATGGGGTATTGTTCGTAGGTTGATGAGGTTGATAAAATGTAATCCATTTTAGAATAACGCTGTAACCTAACAAAATGTGGAAAAAGTCTAAAGGGGTCTGAATACTTTCCCGAAGGCACAGTATATGACATAAATACAGTCTCATACATACACACTCATGGCCTGTGTCTGTAGAGTCATGTCTCACCTTGGCATCAATGAAGTGAGGTGCCATCATGGGCATCAGGGCCTCTATGTTCTCAGCCTGGTGTTCATTGGCCAGGGCCAAACCAGTATGTGCACCATGGGTTCCCTCACCGTTCACTACGTCCATGATCTTACAGATGGAAGATTTCCTATTGGAGCAAAGAGTAGAAGTTAGGGGACAATATAAAATAATCTATTTGAAGAGAGTTCTTTCAAAAATGGCTGAAGCATTAGAATGAGTACATGGACTATAGTCTGAGAAGGAGAAGAAGAAACAGAAGAAGAAGAAACAGAAGAAAGAGAAGAAGAAGAAACAGAAGAAGAAGGAGAAACAGAAGAAGAAGAAACAGACGAAAGAGAAGAAGGAGAAGAAACAGAAGAAAGAGAAGAAGAAGAAACAGAAGAAGAAGAAGAAGAAGAAGAAACAGAAGAAGAAGAAACAGAAGAAACAGAAGAAAGAGAAGAAGAAGAAACAGAAGAAGAAGAAACAGAAGAAGAAGAAACAGAAGAAACAGAAGAAGAAGAAGAAGAAGAAGAAACAGAAGAAGAAGAAACAGAAGAAAGAGAAGAAGAAGAAACAGAAGAAAGAGAAGAAGAAGAAACAGAAGAAGAAGAAACAGAAGAAGGAGAAACAGAAGAAGAAGAAACAGAAGAAGGAGAAACAGAAGAAGAAGAAACAGAAGAAACAGAAGAAACAGAAGAAGAAGAAACAGAAGAAACAGAAGAAGAAGAAGAAGAAACAGAAGAAGAAGAAACAGAAGAAGAAGAAGAAACAGAAGAAGAAGAAACAGAAGAAGAAGAAGAAGAAACAGAAGAAACAGAAGAAGAAGAAGAAGAAACAGAAGAAACAGAAGAAGAAGAAGGAGAAACAGAAGAAGAAGAAGAAGAAGAAGAAACAGAAGAAGGAGAAACAGAAGAAGAAGAAGAAGAAGAAGAAACAGAAGAAGGAGAAACAGAAGAAGAAGAAACAGAAGAAGAAGAAACAGAAGAAGAAGAAGAAGAAACAGAAGAAGAAGGAGAAACAGAAGAAGAAACAGAAGAAGAAACAGAAGAAGAAGAAACAGAAGAAGAATAAACAGAAGAAGGAGAAACAGAAGAAGAAGGAGAAACAGAAGAAGGAGAAACAGAAGAAGAAACAGAAGAAGAAGAAACAGAAGGAGAAACAGAAGAAGAATAAACAGAAGAAGAAGGAGAAACAGAAGAAGAAGGAGAAACAGAAGAAGAAACAGAAGAAACAGAAGAAGAAGAAGAAGAAACAGAAGAAGAAGAAGAAGAAGAAACAGAAGAAGGAGAAGAAGAAACAGAAGAAGAAGAAACAGAAGAAGAATAAACAGAAGAAGGAGGAGAAACAGAAGAAGGAGAAACAGAAGAAGAAACAGAAGAAACAGAAGAAGAAGAAGAAGAAACAGAAGAAGAAGAAGAAGAAACAGAAGAAGAAGAAACAGAAGAAGAAGAAACAGAAGAAGGAGAAGAAGAAACAGAAGAAGAAGAAACAGAAGAAGAAGAAGAAACAGAAGAAACAGAAGAAGAAGAAGAAGAAACAGAAGAAACAGAAGAAGAAGAAACAGAAGAAGAAGAAGAAGAAACAGAAGAAGAAGAAACAGAAGAAGAAGAAGAAGAAACAGAAGAAGGAGAAGAAGAAACAGAAGAAGAAGAAACAGAAGAAGAAGAAGAAACAGAAGAAACAGAAGAAACAGAAGAAGAAGAAACAGAAGAAACAGAAGAAGAAGAAACAGAAGAAGGAGAAGAAACAGAAGAAGAAGAAACAGAGAAGAAACAGAAGAAACAGAAGAAACAGAAGAAGAAGAAACAGAAGAAACAGAAGAAACAGAAGAAGGAGAAGAAGAAACAGAAGAAACAGAAGAAGAAGAAGAAACAGAAGAAGAAGAAGAAGAAACAGAAGAAACAGAAGAAGAAACAGAAGAAGAAGAAACAGAAGAAGAAGAAACAGAAGAAGAAGAAGAAGAAGAAGAAGAAACAGAAGAAACAGAAGAAGAAGAAGAAACAGAAGAAGAAGAAACAGAAGAAACAGAAGAAGAAGAAACAGAAGAAGAAGAAACAGAAGAAGAAGAAGAAGAAGAAGAAGAAACAGAAGAAACAGAAGAAGAAGAAGAAACAGAAGAAGAAGAAACAGAAGAAGAAGAAACAGAAGAAGAAGAAGAAGAAGAAGAAACAGAAGAAGAAGAAACAGAAGAAGAAGAAACAGAAGAAACAGAAGAAGAAGAAACAGAAGAAGAAGAAACAGAAGAAACAGAAGAAGAAGAAGAAACAGAAGAAGAAGAAACAGAAGAAGAAGAAGAAGAAGAAACAGAAGAAGAAGAAACAGAAGAAACAGAAGAAGAAGAAGAAACAGAAGAAGAAGAAACAGAAGAAGAAGAAGAAGAAGAAACAGAAGAAGAAGAAACAGAAGAAGAAGAAACAGAAGAAGAAGAAACAGAAGGAGAAGAAGGAGAAGAAACAGAAGAAGAAGAAACAGAAGAAACAGAAGAAGAAGATACAGAAGAAACAGACGACTATTACTAAGATGGACATCGTGTAAATACCTGGATCTGCCTTTGCTGATGAGGATGATGGTACACATCACTATACAGGCCAGAGCGATGCAGACCCCCACGATGATCCCGGTCATGGAATTCTGCTCCGTGTGGTACAGGCCGTCAGAGAACACTGGAAGACATGAGAAATCATGTCACACTGAGTAATCACATCAATTTAATAACTCTACCTACATGTACATATTACCTTGACACCGGTGCCCCCGCACATTGACTCTGTACCGGTACCCCCTGTATATAGCCTCCACATTGACTCTGTACTGGTACCCCCTGTATATAGCCTCCACATTGACTCTGTACTGTTACCCCCTGTATATAGCCTCCACATTGACTCTGTACCGGTACCCCCTGTATATAGCCTCCACATTGACTCTGTACCGGTACCCCCTGTATATAGCCTCCACATTGACTCTGTACTGGTACCCCCTGTATATAGCCTCCACATTGACTCTGTACCGGTACCCCTGTATATAGCCTCCACATTGACTCTGTACCGGTGCCCCCTGTATATAGCCTCCACATTACCTCTGTACCGGTACCCCCTGTATATAGCCTCCACATTGACTCTGTACCGTAACACCCTGTATATAGCCACAATACTTACTACAACACTCTCCAGTCCAACAACACTGACCACTAGCCACAATACTTACTACAACACTCTCCAGTCCAACAACACTGACCACTAGCCACAATACTTACTACAACACTCTCCAGTCCAACAACACTGACCACTAGCCACAATACTTACTACAACACTCTCCAGTCCAACAACACTACGACAACACTCTCCAGTCCAACAACACTACAACAATACTAACGACAACACTCTCCAGTCCAACACTCTCCAGTCCAACAACACTGACCACTAGCCACAATACTTACTACAACACTCTGCAGTCCAACAACACTGCGACAACACTCTCCAGTCCAACAACACTACGACAACACTCTCCAGTCCAACAACACTGCGACAACACTCTCCAGTCCAACAACACTACGACAACACTCTCCAGTCCAACAACACTACGACAACACTCTCCAGTCCAACAACACTGCGACAACACTCTCCAGTCCAACAACACTGCGACAATACTCTCCAGTCCAACAACACTGACCACTAGCCACAATACTTACTACAACACTCTCCAGTCCAACAACACTGCGACAACACTCTCCAGTCCAACAACACTGCGACAACACTCTCCAGTCCAACAACACTGCGACAACACTCTCCAGTCCAACAACACTGCGACATAACTAACCTGTGGTGTCTGAGGAGGAGCCGCTGCCTGAGTGCCTGGGGCTCTTCCCTCGGTGTCTAGACCCAGGCCCCAGGGCCAGCTCCACAGTAGTAGAGAAGGGCCCGTCCCCCACCTGGTTGGAGGCAGAGATCTTCACCAGGTAGACGTTACCAGGCTCCAGACGCTCCAGCAGGGCCATGGTGTTACTTCCTGTAGGGACAGCAGACAGGTTTTTAGAGCGGACTGGAGTAGAATGCATCCTAACACAGCCATTCCCAAAACCCCAGACACAAATCTGGGATGCACACTGGTCAGATACGTCAGAAAGGTTTAAATCTGCACTCAACGGACTCAAACACTCTGCTCTCAAAGCTTCTGCCCAAGCCTGTCTCCAGACCCTCCCCTTCCAAAATGTCCACCTGTGTTTACAATTCCTCTGTAATATCTGTCTGTCTAACCATATCACTCATCCTCCCTCTGCAGTATCTGCCAGTATCTAGCTGTTCCACACACCCTCCCTCTGCAGTATCTGGCTGTCTAACCATCACATTCATCCTCCCTCTGCAGTATCTGCCAGTATCTAGCTGTTCCACGCATCCACCCTCTGCAGTATCTGTCAGTATCTAGCTGTTCCACTCACCCTCCTTCTGCAGTATCTGGCTGTCTAACCATCACATTCATCCTCCCTCTGCAGTATCTGCCAGTATCTAGCTGTTCCACGCATCCACCCTCTGCAGTATCTGGCTGTTCCACTCACCTTCCCTCTGTAGTATCTTCCAGTATCTAGCTGTTCCACTCACCCTCCCTCTGCAGTGTCTGCCAGTCTCTAGCTGTTCCACTCACCCTCCCTCTGCAGTGTCTGCCAGTATCTAGCTGTTCCACTCACCCTCCTTCTGCAGTATCTGGCTGTCTAACCATCACATTCATCCTCCTTCTGCAGTATCTGCCAGTATCTAGCTGTTCCACGCATCCACCCTCTGCAGTATCTGGCTGTTCCACTCACCTTCCCTCTGTAGTATCTTCCAGTATCTAGCTGTTCCACTCACCCTCCCTCTGCAGTGTCTGCCAGTATCTAGCTGTTCCACTCACCCTCCCTCCGCAGTGTCTGCCAGTATCTAGCTGTTCCACTCACCCTCCCTCTGCAGTGTCTGCCAGTATCCGGCCAGCCGGGCCCTCTGTGAGGCGTACAGGATGGTGTAGTGCGTCACTGCCAGGTTGTTCTCCTCTGGTTCCCTCCAGGAAACCAGGGCTGTGCCGTCCTCAATCAGAGACACCCTCACACCTTCAGGAGGGTGTCTGGGCGCTGATGAACAGAAAAAGGGTCATTGAAATATCTTAATTAGCTTAAATGTATCCGTCATCTAGTACAGTTGGCCTTGATTGGTGAATGTTATTGTGTGCACAAGGGTTCGCTGGTTCTCGCCCATCTCAAATACAATTTTAATTTTAAAAAGTTTATTGGTTTCGCGTACAAAAAAAATGGTCAGGTGTTATAGCAGGTGCGGCGTCATGCTTACGTTACTAGCTCAAACAGCGCCTGTAGAATGTCTAGCAAATACAGAAATAATCCACATACAAAACAACAAAAAAAATGTCAGAATGAGTCTAACAAACGAGAGTAGATAAATCAGTGCGAACGGTGTCTGAATACACAGTATAAATACCTGCTGTGTTCAGACAGTAGATCACTTGGAAGAAAATGGTCTGTACAGTAGTAGGTATATTAGGATGAGCTACGTTGAGAATACAGTATATACATAAACAGTGAGTCAACAAACAGTATATATACACACAGAATACGAGGTGACTGTTGTTCTATCCATATACATGGGGCATCAGTCTCAAGGTGCAGGGCAGAGAACCGGCCGGGAACATCTCAGAGTAGACTGGGAAGGAAGCTGTTGATGTCACTTAAAAAAAGTTAAATAGACTCCTTCATAATGCATAGATCATGAAGGACTCTTTTATCCTTGTTATCCTTGGGAAACGTGACATGATGCGTCAGAAGAGAATAAGAGGTTTTTTTTACCTGCTGGTAGAGTCCTCTGAAAGACGACCACGCTCCAGGGACTGTCCAGTTGGTCGACATGGAGACGCACCACCAACTCATAGCGAGTGTTGGAGTCCAGGCTCTGTATCAACACACTCTGGTTGGTACTGACGAGGACAAAACAGACATCCCAGAATAAATATTAGCAATCGTGAGAGGGTTCAATAAAAAAAAAAAAACACACTCCCATGTTCATAACAATGTCGCGTTTCAGTCTCTTGTCAGAAGAGAAGTAAAAGTGTAAAACTAAATCACCACGTGCAATATCAATTTCCACGATCGGAAAAATGACAATGTAAATGGACAATAGCATAGTAGTGAAGTACACTGCAACATGTAGAAAGTGTTGGTCCCACGTTTCATGAGCTGAAATAGAAGTTCCCTGAAATGTTCCATACGCACAAAAAAAGCTTGTTTCTCTAAAATGTTGTGCACAAATTTGTTTACATTCCTGTTACTGAGCATTTCTCATTTGCAAAGATAATCAAAAGATAATATCAAGAAGCTAATTAAACAGCACGGTCATTACACAGGTGCACCTTGTGCTGGGGGGGGGGGGGGGACAATAAAAGGCCACTCTAAAATGTGCAGTTTTGTCACACAACACAATGCCACAGATGTCTCAAGTTTTGAGGAAGCGTGCAATTGGCATGCTGACTACAGGAATGTCCACCAGAGTTGTTGCCAGAGAATTTAATGTTAATTTCTCTACCATAAGCCACCTCCAACATAATTTTAGAGGATTTGACAGTACGTCCGACTGGCCTCCCAACTGTATACCACGTGTTTGGAGTCATGTGGGCGAGCGGTTTGCGGATGTCAGCGTTGTGAACAGAGTGCCCCATGGTGGTGGTGGTGGTGGTGGTATGAGCAGGCAATAAGCTACGGGCAACGAACACAATTGCACTTTATCGATGGCAATTTGGAATGCACAAAACTACCGTGACGAGATCCTGAGCCCCATTTATTTTATAAAGGTATCTGTGACCAACAGATGCATATATCTGTATTCCCAGTCATGTGAAATCCATAGATTAGGGCCTAATGAATTTATTTCAATGGACTGATTTCCTCATGTGAACTGTAACTCAGTAAAATCAATTAAATTGTAGCATTCATATTTTTTGTTCAGTATAATAATCTTAGTAGTAAAGTATTCTTCTTCCTCAACGGACTCCAGGATACAGGTATAAACATCATAAGTATCTTGTAGAAAGAGGAGGAAGGGGAGCGTTACTAAGGTAAACAATAGTACGTTTTGGTAGACAGAAGGGGCTCTCTGGTCAAAGGGGTGAATTGGTCATCAAAAAGAAGGACCAAGGCACATTCTTCATATAATTCATTATTATAATTAGTGTGTCTTCATTATTATTAATCAATGAATATAATTGCTATTGATGAATTATTACTTATTAATTAATACAATTATTAATTATTACAATTATTAGTTATTATAATTATTAATCATTATAATTATTCATTATTATTCATTAATTATTATTATTATTAATTATTATTAATAACTTAATATAATTACTATTGATTAATTATTAAAATTATGAATTAATACAATTATTAATAATTATAATTATTCGTCATTATAAGTATTAATTATTATAATTATGAATTATTATTTGTTATAATTATTATATGTATTAATTATATGAAGAGTGCCTCTTTTCTTATTGACGATCATAAGTATCTTGTAGATCACGAGCAGTTCTGTTGCAGAAAAATTGGTCATGAACTCACGTCTGTACGTAGCGTATGGCTGACGCGTTCATCAGGCCCACAGGCGTACAGCGAGCTGTGTAGCTGACAGCCTTCCTAGAGGCGAAGGCAGGACGGCTCCAACGCAGGTACACCGCTGACGAGCTGTTAGCCACCGCACTCACATGGTCCGGGGCTGGAGGGGAGGCCACCGGGTGATCTCGTACAGCTACAAGACACACCCACACACAGATGGAAAACCAAAAAAATTTGTCACAAAAACAAAATAACATTTCCTGTAGAAAATGCGTGCGATTGTTTCAGATTGTTGAATAAGTATTTTTATGGTAGTGGGAGATGTGTTAGAGGCCCACGTAGAATTCAGGATGAACAGAAGCTGAAGCAGATTTAACCAATTTTTCTGTTTACTTACACACACATCCTGGGGTGCTGAGTGTCTGGTCGGCCTGGTAACCATCTCCTACAAGGCTTAATGCCAACAGTTTCACATGGTACTTCCTCCTTGGGTCTGGAAAACATTGAATGATAGATTAATAAATCATTTCTGTGGAAATATATATTATATTTTCTGTCTATTGTCAACTGACCCACATTCGCGTTAAAAACATCAGTGCGAACAAAAGGCGAATCTGAAATGGCCATTATCAGTCAAAACATAAGAAATAAATGAAAAGTTAACAAAAGTTTGCTTTTTTCAGTTAAAGTACTAGCCCCTAAGAGCTGGAGGGCAAACGACCTCTTGGTCTTAGCTGACCGTTCCCTACTCACACAGAGTTCAGTGTCTCCCCCCCTCTTTTCCCCTCAGAACAGCCTTAATTCGTCAAAGCGTTGGACTCTACAAGGTGTCGAAGGCGTTCCACAGGGATGCTGGCCCATGTTGACTCTACAAGGTGTCGAAAGCGTTCCACAGGGATGCTGGCCCCATGTAGACTCTACAAGGTGTCGAAGGCGTTCCACAGGGATGCTGGCCCCATGTAGACTCTACAAGGTGTCGAAGGCGTTCCACAGGGATGCTGGCCCCATGTTGACTCTACAAGGTGTCGAAGGCGTTCCACAGTGATGCTGGCCCATGTTGACTCCAATGCTTCCCACAGTG
The DNA here is from genome assembly GCF_057628025.1 of Oncorhynchus mykiss. Lineage (NCBI taxonomy): Eukaryota > Metazoa > Chordata > Actinopteri > Salmoniformes > Salmonidae > Oncorhynchus > Oncorhynchus mykiss. The sequence goes on along the minus strand of NC_143023.1, from coordinate 100,042,713 downwards.
GTGTCAAGTTGGCTGGATGTCCTTTGGGTGGTGGACCATTCTTGATACACACGGGTAAACTGTTGAGCGTGAAAAACCCAGCAGCGTTGCAGTTCTTGACACAAAATGGTGAGCCTGGCACCTACTTTTCCGCTTGCTAGATACTTTATGTCCCAAATTATACTATTTACATTTTATAGTCTATATATTATAGTCTATATTTATAGTTTATATTTTGACACTAGAATCAATGTTTCTGACTCATAATGCCGATGCCACATCGGCCGTTTTCAAAATGAGAAGTTGATTTTTTAGGGCCAATCGCTCTTTAAAAATGGTGCAATTCAATTCAGTGTCTTTCACTTGAAAACGCACCACACGCTAACCATCTCCTAAATCATGACGTATTTTAGGGGACCGTTAAGGATTTGTTTTATATCTTGGTGTGAAAGGTTAGGTTCTGGGTATTGACCAGTGGAAAGGGGAGGGGTGGTGTGTGTGTGTGTGTTTAGTCCAGGCCTGTTGTTGTGGTGATGGGGGATGAGACCAGGAGGCTTGGTGGGAGGCCTGGGGCTAGGGGCTGGGGTGCGGGGGCCAGAGGCAGCATTCAGCTGCTAGGACCCAAGGCCCCTGGGACAAGGGGGGTTGACTAGGGTCAGGGGTCAGGCCAAGATAGAACAGAAGGAATCTGGGCTTCAGGACTGTGGGAGAGGAGAGAGTAGACCATTCTATGACATTTGAAATGTCTTTATTCTTTTGGAACTTCTGTGAGTTTAATCTTTACTGTTCATTATTATTGTTTATTTCACTTATGTATATTATCTACCTCACTTGCTTTGGCAATGTTAACATATGTTTCCCATGCCAATAAAGCCTCTTGAATTGAATTGAATTGTAGAGTAGAGTAGAGTAGAGTAGAGTAGAGTAGAGTAGAGTAGAGTAGAGTAGAGTAGAGTAGAGTAGAGTAGAGTAGAGTAGAGTAGAGTAGAGTAGAGTAGAGTAGAGTAGAGTAGAGTTGAGTTGAGTAGAGGAGGAGCCCACTTTGTTTCCCCTTGTCGGGACCTTCTGTTCCACCTGGCCGCCCCTCCAGCCTTCTATCTACCCTCCACCTGGCCGCCCCTCCAGCCTTCTATCTACCCTCCACCTGGCCGCCCCTCCAGCCTTCTATCTACCCTCCACCTGGCCGCCCCTCCAGCCTTCTATCTACCCTCCACCTGGCCGCCCCTCCAGCCTTCTATCTACCCTCCACCTGGCCGCCCCTCCAGCCTTCTATCTACCCTCCACCTGGCCGCCCCTCCAGCCTTCTATCTACCCTCCACCTGGCCGCCCCTCCAGCCTTCTATCTACCCTCCACCTGGCCGCCCCTCCAGCCTTCTATCTACCCTCCACCTGGCCGCCCCTCCAGCCTTCTATCTACCCTCCACCTGAACGCCCCTCCAGCCTTCTATCTACCCTCCACCTGGCCGCCCCTCCAGCCTTCTATCTACCCTCCACCTGAACGCCCCTCCAGCCTTCTATCTACCCTCCACCTGAACGCCCCTCCAGCCTTCTATCTACCCTCCACCTGAACGCCCCTCCAGCCTTCTATCTACCCTCCATCAGGCCATCAGTTATAAATCTATAAACTTCCTTCTAGATGAATCTATAAACGTCCCTCTAGATAAATATATAAACTTCCTTCAAGATAAATCTATAAACTTCCTTCTAGATACATCTATAAACGTCCTAGATAAATCTATAAACTTCCTTCTAGATAAATCTATAAACGTCCTAGATAAATCTATAAACTTCCTTCAAGATAAATCTATAAACTTCCTTCTAGATGAATCTATAAACATCCCTCTAGATAAATCTATAAACTTCCTTCAAGATAAATCTATAAACTTCCTTCTAGATAAATCTATAAACTTCCTTCTAGATAAATCTATAAACTTCCTTCTAGATAAATCTATAAACTTCCTTCAAGATAAATCTATAAACTTCCTTCTAGATAAATCTATAAACTTCCTTCTAGATAAATCTATAAACTTCCTTCTAGATAAATCTTTAAACGTCCTTCTAGATAAATCTATAAACTTCCTTCTAGATGAATCTATAAACTTCCTTTATGATAAATCTATAAACTTCCTTCTAGATAAATCTATAAACGTGCTAGATAAATATATAAACTTCCTTCAAGATAAATCTATAAACTTCCTTCTAGATAAATCTATAAACGTCCTAGATAAATCTATAAACGTCCTTCTAGATAAATCTATAAACGTCCTAGATAAATCTATAAACTTCCTTCTAGATGAATCTATAAACTTCCTTCTAGATAAATCTATAAACTTCCTTCTAGATAAATCTATAAACTTCCTTCTAGATAAATCTATACACTTCCTTCTAGATAAATCTATAAACGTCCTAGATAAATCTATAAACTTCCTTCTATATAAATCTATAAACTTCCTTCTATATACATCTATAAACTTCCTTCAAGATAAATCTATAAACTTCCTTCTAGATAAATCTATAAACTTCCTTCTAGATAAATCTATAAACTTCCTTCTAGATAAATCTTTAAACGTCCTTCTAGATAAATCTATAAACTTCCTTCTAGATGAATCTATAAACTTCCTTTATGATAAATCTATAAACTTCCTTCTAGATAAATCTATAAACGTGCTAGATAAATATATAAACTTCCTTCAAGATAAATCTATAAACTTCCTTCTAGATAAATCTATAAACGTCCTAGATAAATCTATAAACGTCCTTCTAGATAAATCTATAAACGTCCTAGATAAATCTATAAACTTCCTTCTAGATGAATCTATAAACTTCCTTCTAGATAAATCTATAAACTTCCTTCTAGATAAATCTATAAACTTCCTTCTAGATAAATCTATAAACTTCCTTCTAGATAAATCTATACACTTCCTTCTAGATAAATCTATAAACGTCCTAGATAAATCTATAAACTTCCTTCTATATAAATCTATAAACTTCCTTCTATATACATCTATAAACTTCCTTCTATATAAATCTATAAACTTCCTTCTATATAAATCTATAAACTTCCTTCTAGATAAATCTATAAACGTCCTAGATAAATCTATAAACTTCCTTCTATATAAATCTATACACTTCCTTCTAGATAAATCTATAAACGTCCTAGATAAATCTATAAACTTCCTTCTATATAAATCTATAAACTTCCTTCTATATAAATCTATAAACTTCCTTCTAGATAAATCTATAAACTTCCTTCTAGATGAATCTATAAACGTCCTTCTATATAAATCTATAAACTTCCTTCTAGATGAATCTATAAACTTCCTTCTAGATAAATCTATAAACGTCCTAGATAAATCTATAAACTTCCTTCTAGATAAATCTATAAACGTCCTTCTAGATAAATCTATAAACGTCCTTCTATATAAATCTATAAACTTCCTTCTAGATGAATCTATAAACGTCCTTCTATATAAATCTATAAACTTCCTTCTAGATAAATCTATAAACGTCCTTCTAGATAAATCTATAAACGTCCTAGATAAATCTATACACTTCCTTCTAGATAAATCTATAAACGTCCTTCTAGATAAATCTATAAACGTCCTCCTAGATAAATCTATAAACTTCCTTCTAGATACATCTATAAACGTCCTCCTAGATAAATCTATACACTTCCTTCTAGATAAATCTATAAACGTCCTTCTAGATAAATCTATAAACGTCCTCCTAGATAAATCTATAAACTTCCTTCTAGATACATCTATAAACGTCCTAGATAAATCTATACACTTCCTTCTAGATAAATCTATAAACGTCCTCCTAGATAAATCTATAAACTTCCTTCTAGATACATCTATAAACGTCCTAGATAAATCTATACACTTCCTTCTAGATAAATCTATAAACGTCCTTCTAGATAAATCTATAAACGTCCTTCTAGATACATCTATAAACGTCCTAGATACATCTATAAACGTCCTAGATAAATCTATACACTTCCTTCTAGATAAATCTATACACTTCCTTCTAGATAAATCTATAAACGTCCTAGATAAATCTATACACTTCCTTCTAGATAAATCTATACACTTCCTTCTAGATAAATCTATAAACGTCCTTCTAGATAAATCTATAAACGTCCTTCCAGATAAATCCTTTAACTGTTAAAAGCCTAGATTGAGATCTAATCATATTATGTATCTGATGGGGGCGGCAGGTAGAGAGACTTACAGTAGAGAGACTTACAGTAGTGAGTCATTTAGCAGACTCTCTTATCCACTACAGTAGTGAGTCATTTAGCAGACTCTCTTATCCACTACAGTAGTGAGTCATTTAGCAGACTCTCTTATCCACTACAGTAGTGAGTCATTTAGCAGACTCTCTAATCCACTACAGTAGTGAGTCATTTAGCAGACACTCTTATCCACTACAGTAGTGAGTCATTTAGCAGACACTCTTATCCACTACAGTACTGAGTCATTTAGCAGACACTCTTATCCACTACAGTACTGAGTCATTTAGCAGACACTCTTATCCAGAGAGACTTACAGTAGTGAGTCATTTAGCAGACTCTCTTATCCAGAGCCACTACAGTAGTGAGTCATTTAGCAGACTCTCTGATCCAGAGTCACTACAGTAGTGAGTCATTTAATAGACTCTCTGATCCAGAGTCACTACAGTAGTGAGTCATTTAATAGACTCTCTTATCCAGAGTCACTACAGTAGTGAGTGCATACATTTTCATACTGGTCCCCCGTGGGAATCGAACCCACAGCCCTCGGACATCACAGAGGCCATTGTGAAATAGGGGACAGACAGTGCAATTCTCTAATCCAAGCCCACTGTCTCAAGACCATAGGTCATAGGTCCTTTGTCTGTCTAGCTCTGGCCAGTCCCAGGGGGCCGTGGGGTGTGGTGGTAACCTCACCCCATCCTGCTGGAGATCGAGTGCTAGTCAAGGTGTCGGGGGGGGAGCTCTGGCCCAGTGGCTATAGTACAATAGCCAGGGATAACGTATGCAAGCCAAGGATGAGATCCATGGGAAACGGTGGTGGGAAGAACATCTGGGCCCTGACCTCTGGGCCCTGACCTCTGGGCCCTGACCTCTGGGCCCTAACCCCCTTGGAGGCTTTGCTGCTCACACAATGCTGGGAGAGGGAATGGAGAGACACTGGGGAGGGGACTGGACAGTGACTAGAGTAGCATGGTCCCAGGTCTGTGTGTGCCGTCTTCACAACTCATATGGTCAATCGTGACAACAAAGAGTTGGTAAGACAGCACAAACAGGACCAAGACAGAGATGGAGAGGGGGGCTGGGGAGGAGAGGGGTGTCTGTTTAGGAAACAAGGGCCAGGCCGTACTGATCGGGCACGGACGGAGAGAAAGAGCAAGAAGACATTAAAAGATGTCAGTGCATATACAAAATACGCCCCTCCCCACTCTCTCCCTAATGTTTAACAACTACACAGGGAGCCAGAAACTCCCCAGGCCACTGATGTTTCATTCTGTGTCCTCAAGCTGGAGTTCTATACCCACCTATACCCAATCTATATCTATACCCACCTATACCCAATCTATACTTACACCCACCTATACCCACCTATACCCAATCTATACTTATACCCTCCTTTACCCAATCTATATCTATACCCACCTATACCCAATCTATATCTATACCCACCTATACCCAATCTATATCTATACCCACCTATACCCAATCTATACTTACACCCACCTATACACACCTATACCCAATCTATACTTACACCCACCTATACCCAATCTATATCTACACCCACCTATACACACCTATACCCAATCTATACTTACACCCACCTATACACACCTATACCCAATCTATACCCACCTGTACCCAATCTATACCTAGACCTGCGTATACCCACCTGTACCCAATCTATACCTATACCCAATCTATACTTATACCCACCTATACCCAATCTATACCCATACCCAATCTATATCTATACCCAATCTATATCTATAACCACCTATACCCAATCTATATCTATAACCACCTATACCCAATCTATATCTATACCCACCCATACCCTATCTATACCTATACCCAATCGATACCCGCCTATATCCAATCAATATCTATACCCAATTTATATCTATACCCACCTGTACCCAATCTATATCTATATAGGTATAGATTTGGTATAGGCGGGTATAAATTTAGATAGATTTAGATTGGGTACAGGTCTATAGATTAGGTAAAGGTATAGATCGGGTACGGGTGGGTATAGGTATAGATTGGGTACAGGTGGGTATAGGCAGGTATAGGTATAGATTGGATACAGGTGGGTATAGATTGGGTACAGGTGGGTATAGGCAGGTATGGGTACAGATTGGGTACAGGTGGGTATAGATTGGGTACAAGTGGGCATAGATATAGATTGGGTACAGGTGGGTATAGGTATAGATTGGGTATAGACGGGTATAGGTATAGATTGGGTACAGGTGGGTATAGATTGGGTATAGGCGGGTATAGATATAGATTGGGTACAGGTGGGTATAGATATAGATTGGGTACAGGTGGGTATAGGTATAGATTGTGTATAGGTTGGTTATAGACGGGTATAGATATAGATTGGGTTTAGATTGGGTATAGGTGGGTATAGATATAGATTGGGTTTAAGTGGGTATAGGCGGGTATAGGTATAGATTGGGTACAAGTGGGTATAGATTGGGTACAGGCGGGTATAGATTGGGTACAGGTGGGTATAGGTATAGATTGGGTACAGGTGGGTATAGGTATAGATTGGGTACAGGTGGGTATAGGTATAGATTGGGTACAGGTGGGTATAGGTATAGATTGGGTACAGGTGGGTATAGGTATAGATTGGGTACAGGTGGGTATAGGTATAGATTGGGTATCTATACCTATACCCAATCTATACCTATACCCGCTTGTACCCAATCTATACCCACGTGTACCCAATCTATACCCAGTGGTACCCAATCTATACCCAGTGGTACCCAATCTATACCCACTTGTACCCAATCTATACCCACTTGTACCCAATCTATACCTATACCCGCCTATACCCACTTAAACCCAATCTATATCTATAACCACCTATACCCAATCTATACCCAATCTATATCTATACCCGTCTATAACCAACCTATACCCAATCTATACCCGCCTATACCCAATCTATACCCAATCTATCCCCAAATCTATATCTATACCCAATCTATACCTATACCCAATCTATACCTACTGTAACTATCACTCACCCAGGCCACTGATGGTGTATTCTGTGTCCTCAGGCTGGAGCTGGATGGAGGGCTGTTCTGGTTGGCCCTCCTCATGGTAACAGAGCCGGTAACCCTGGACGACCACGGAGCCTGGAGATGGCTGCCATCGAACCAAGATGGAGGTGCAGTTGAGAGGCTCCAGTTGCTGCAGCAGTGGGGCAGGTGGCACTGTGGGGACACAGGAAGGAGAGTCGGTACGAAGAGGATGATGAAGGACACAGGAAGGAGAGTTGGCATGAAGAGGATGATGAAGGACACAGGAAGGAGAGCAGGGAGGAAGAGGATGATGAAGGACACAGGAAGGAGAGTCGGCATGAAGAGGATGATGAAGGACACAGGAAGGAGAGTCGGCATGAAGAGGATGATGAAGGACACAGGAAGGAGAGTCGGCATGAAGAGGATGATGAAGGACACAGGAAGGAGAGTCGGCATGAAGAGGATGATGAAGGACACAGGAAGGAGAGTCGGCATGAAGAGGATGATGAAGGACACAGGAAGGAGAGTCGGCATGAAGAGGATGATGAAGGACACAGGAAGGAGAGTCGGCATGAAGAGGATGATGAAGGACACAGGAAGGAGAGTCGGCATGAAGAGGATGATGAAGGACACAGGAAGGAGAGTCGGCATGAAGAGGATGATGAAGGACACAGGAAGGAGAGTCGGCATGAAGAGGATGATGAAGGACACAGGAAGGAGAGTCGGCATGAAGAGGATGATGAAGGACACAGGAAGGAGAGTCGGCATGAAGAGGATGATGAAGGACACAGGAAGGAGTGTCGGTACGAAGAGGATGATGAAGGACACAGGAAGGAGAGTCGGTACGAAGAGGATGATGAAGGACACAGGAAGGAGAGTCGGTATGAAGAGGATGATGAAGGACACAGGAAGGAGAGTCGGTATGAAGAGGATGATGAAGGACACATACAGGCACCGCTTCAGGCCAGGGCACATAGGGGCCGATTCGGATTTAGGAGTTTACGTCTTTCCTACACACATCTTGTAACGTCTGCTTCCAACTCACACCCTCAAACACCTAGATCCCCTGAACGCAGATCCCAATCACCTAAATTCTAATCACCTGTTCACACACCTGTATATCATTATCACACACTATTTAGTTCAGTTCATTGCACCCCATCGTTGTGAGGTATTATGTGTTTTGTGACACACGTCTTTCGGAGCTCTGTTTTTCCCGTGCTTTACTCCTCCCGTGTATGATAGTTTTTGGCCTGCCTCACTAACGATGCCTTTTTTCCTATTCCCTGCATGTACTTTAAGCCTATCAGATTTCCTGTTATCAACCTATTGCCTGATCTCCCGGAGGACATTACTAGCCTGTGTTTCCCTGCCTTTTTGGATCCTCTGTGTATGACCTTCTGCCTGCCCCTGGACCCACTTACCTGCCTCCTCCTGTGTATGACCTTCTGTCTGCCCCTGGACCCAGCTACCTGCCTCCTCCTGTGTATGACCTTCTGTCTGCCCCTGGACCCAGCTACCTGCCTCCTCCTGTGTATGACCTTCTGCCTACCCCTGGACCCAGCTACCTGCCTCCTCCTGTGTATGACCTTCTGCCTGCCCCTGGACCCAGCTACCTGCCGCCTCCTGTGTATGACCTTCTGCCTGCCCCTGGACCCAGCTACCTGCCTCCTCCTGTGTATGACCTTCTGTCTGCCCCTGGACCCAGCTACCTGCCTCCTCCTGTGTATGACCTTCTGCCTACCCCTGGACCCAGCTACCTGCCTCCTCCTGTGTATGACCTGTGTTAGTCACCTTTATTACTGGAGGTTTTGGGTTAGGGTGTGATGTTAGTTACATTTATTACTGGAGGTATTGGGTTAGGGTTAGGGTGTGATGTTATTCACCTTTATTACTGGAGGTATTGGGTTAGGGTGTGATGTTAGTTACCTTTATTACTGGAGGTATTGGGTTAGGCTGTGATGTTAGTCACCTTTATTACTGGAGGTATTGGGTTAGGGTGTGATGTTAGTCACCTTTATTACTGGAGGTTTTGGGTTAGGGTGTGATGTTAGTCACCTTTATTACTGGAAGTATTGGGTTAGGGTGTGATGTTAGTCACCTTTATTACTGGAGTTATTGGGTTAGGGTGTGATGTTAGTCACCTTTATTACTGGAGGTATTGGGTTAGGGTGTGATGTTAGTTACCTTTATTACTGGAGGTATTGGGTTAGGGTTAGGGTGTGATGTTATTCACCTTTATTACTGGAGGTATTGGGTTAGGGTGTGATGTTAGTCACCTTTATTACTGGAGGTATTGTGTTAGGGTGTGATGTTAGTTATCTTTATTACTGGAGGTATTGGGTTAGGGTGTGATGTTAGTCACCTTTATTACTGGAGGTATTGGGTTAGGGTGTGATGTTAGTCACCTTTATTACTGGAGGTATTGGGTTAGGGTGTGATGTTAGTCACCTTTATTACTGGAGGTTTTGGGTTAGGGTGTGATGTTAGTTACCTTTATTACTGGAGGTATTGGGTTAGGGTGTGATGTTAGTCACCTTTATTACTGGAGGTATTGGGTTAGGGTGTGATGTTATTCACCTTTATTACTGGAGGTATTGGGTTAGGGTGTGATGTTAGTCACCTTTATTACTGGAGGTATTGGGTTAGGGTGTGATGTTAGTCACCTTTATTACTGGAGGTATTGGGTTAGGGTGTGATGTTAGTTACCTTAATTACTGGAGGTATTGGGTTAGGGTGTGATGTTAGTCACCTTTATTACTGGAGGTATTGGGTTAGGGTGTGATGTTAGTCACCTTTATTACTGGAGGTATTGGGTTAGGGTGTGATGTTAGTCACCTTTATTACTGGAGGTATTGGGTTAGGGTGTGATGTTATTCACCTTTATTACTGGAGGTTTTGGGTTAGGGTGTGATGTTAGTCACCTTTATTACTGGAGGTTTTGGGAGTGCGGTGGGAGGTCCAGGAGGAGGGTTCACACCACCCCACCCTGGTGGCTGCAGAGATCCGGAGAAGGTAGATGGTATCAGGCTGAAGGTCACCGAGGAGGTACTGGGTGTTGTTCTGGGCCAGCTCCACAGACAAAACCGTGGCGTCTGTGGCCGTGCGGTAGGAGAGTCGGTAGGCCCAGATGTTACCACGGGACAGTTTGGTGGACAGGGGTTGCCACGACACCTGGATGTCTGTAGGGCTGTGGCTGGTCAGACTGAGCTCCGGGGTACGTAGGGGCACTGAGGGAACAGGAAGAGCGACATCATATACATCATTATATATTAGTCATTTAACAGATTCTCATTTCCAAAGCGACTTTCCAATCAGTGCATTAACTAATCGAGGTAAAACGATCACATAATATGTTTAACATCGTTACAAAAGGTAAAAAACCTTCTTCAGAAGAGCCAATATCTGAAGAATAACGCGAGTGAATATGCATATTCAATATAATAAATAGTAATATGATATAATAATATGATAATACATTGACTCACATCGTTCACCTGAATATTACGGCAATATTATCTCAAATTAAGCGATTTAGTGAAAGGAATCATTGAGTCCCTGTCCTCTACGGCTCAACTCAACTCAACTCAATTCATGTATATTTTATTGGTGTGAGAAAGAAAAAAAAAAGGATACAAATTTGTATGGCCTTATACTCACCGTCCTCCAGAGTGTGTTGACAGACTTGGTCAGACATACGGCTAGCTCCCATCGGCATATAGGCCACAATGTAGAACGAGTAGTTCCAGGCTGGCTCCAAGTCATCTATGATGTAGCTGGTCGTGTCGTTGCCAATCACTGCCTGATACTCCTCATTGTTTAGTCCTGGAACGGACAGGCAGCAGATGAAAAGCATAGGTTTAACACGTTACGTGTAAGATGCCTCAAATGTAGGGCTCCCTTTAAAAAAAGAGGAAGTACCTCAAATGGGACCTGGTTAAATAAATGAGAAATAAAAACAAATAAAATAGATATAAAAAGACCAGAGATCTTCATAACCCTGTGGTATATAAACAAATTGAATTCACTGTTTGGGTAAACTACCCAGCAAACCAAAATTGGTTCTGTGAACGTTGCTCTTACATTTTGTTTGCGACAGTATGCTCAAAATGTGTGTTATTACATGATCTGGAAACCTAATTAGAACGTTTGGGGAATGTTCTGTGGGTGGCTGTTACAGATGTAGTGCACAACATTATAGTTAGGTGAACGTTCTACGGATATTTCATTTAAAAAAACATTGTTTGAATGTTTTTTTTTTGGGGGGGGTGTTATCCTGACGCTAGATAAAACCTTAACTATAACTTGCAGTCAAAGGGCTACCCACCAGCCTTGAAACAGAACTGGAAAATGGCAACATCATTTCGTAGATAATTGTAATTAAGTTAAAGAATTTGTGATCTACAACTTGTAAAAATTGCAAATTAATTAAAATATTATAATTATAAAATTTCAAAATCATATCCCATTTTGGGTAATTTCCCCTAGCAACATTATGAGGTTGCCATGTTAAATCTTGGTTACCATTGTTACACACATTCCATTGTCCATGTTTGCAAAAAGAAACGCCGGACCGGACCGGAGGAATCCAAAAACAATGCGCGATAACAAGCTAAATAGCAACAACAACAAAAATCTCAGATGCCAGAACAGTATTTTATTTCGTTGTCAGGACCCTCGCATGTTTTGAGACAAGTGTAAGCCCAAAGGGCCTTATATTAACCGAGAAGTTCTGTGAGCCAGTGTGCAACAAAAGTAACCAAAGTGAAACTGTGTTTTTGATGCTAAATATCATAACTTTGATTAAAGAAAAAAAAAATGTATGTGCAACTTTTACAAGTTCTGAATCATTCATGCTCATAACACTATATACATAATGTTGCAGTTCAGTTTTCTGGGTCACGGAGCAACACATTTTTGGTAGGTGGCCCTTGGACTATTGCAGGGAATCTTAGCTAATGTTCCGGGAATGTTTCTGGTTTGCTGGGTAGTCCTTCTGCTAATAGTCTCTCTTGCCCCTCAGATGTTCTGTAAACATTGACCTAATGCAGAGCAGAGTCACATTCCCTGTGACATGTCTTTCCTGCCCAAAGGCCTCAAACAGTCCTAACCTGTGAGTTAAAGAAAACCTTTTTGTTTACATTTGTCTGTATCCACTTTTTAAGTGTTTTGTTTTTTTATTTTTTAGCAACTGTCAGCAATTATTGTTGTTTAAAATGTCAGTTAACTAATGTTTCTAGATTATCTTCTGATTTCAAAACATTATTTGTGTGGAGGTGCTGACTAATGCATCACGGTTCGGCATCACTGTGCCTTCTTCAGGTTCTCCTTGTGGACCCTGAGGAAGGCACAGTGATGTCAAAATGTTGGTAAATACACATTAAATTACTGGGAGTTTATATATGGAGTGTGTGACTTTCTTTATTTTGCTAGTTTGTAGATTTTATCTTCTAACATTACAAGTGTTTGGAGGTCTGTTTGGTCTGAAATAGTAGACAGAGTAAGTCCTATTTCAAAACCATTATATCAGGCTTTAAAGAAAATGGTGTCCTGTCCCTTTAAGAGCGAGAGCGGTGTGGTTGAGAAGGTTGAGGGTGGACAATGGCGCGCCGTAGCTGTTGTTATTTTGGAGCGTTGGCCATTCTTCCTGCTTAAACCTCGACCTCGCCGTGGCGACAACAGATGGCCTCCAAGGAAAGCTGGTCACACATTAGACTACTAGAGTCGTAGAGGTTAGAGCCCTGCCTGCCTCCATAGTCTATTGAGGTGGACTGGACTCGCTCCTTTCAATACCTTCATTGTGAAGTTCAACAAAGTTCAACCACAATTTGCAACAGTTCTCAGTGACATTTGGCGCCTGTAACATATTGGTACAATATACATATATATATATATATTTTTTTTTTAATTAAATTATTTTCTGGACAGAAAATATGAATGTATGAAGAAAAAATACCTTTTCCACGCCTCTGTTATTCTCGCCAGTGATTTCTTTAGAACGCCCACATATCAAACAATATTTGAATTGTCATCGTGTTTTAACCAGAAAGTCCCTTCCGATAAATCATCTCTTTTCCTAGAGGGATCCGATAGCTGTGGCTTGTGGACATTCCTTTTGTCATCTATCCTTGTAAGACGACATGTTCATTTCTCCCTCTCCCTGTCTTTAATCCTGCCTTCAGGATTCATGTCGTGTACAGAGTATGTGATGACTTATGTCAGCATTATACAGATGTAGGATCTTAATTTGATCGCTATTTTGTTGCTGAGAATTTTCCTGCACGGCAGGAAATGCAAACTTGCAATGTTTTTGAGGTTTAAAAAGGCTTCTAAAGTTTGTAATTTCCACTTTGAAACGTCAGACTTGATTTGCCCTCATGAAATATATTTCAACCCTTTCCAAAAATGTCCATGAATTAGAATCCACATAATAATAATAACAAATTAAGATCCTACATCTGTAATAAGGACATTATTAAGGCTCATGCACGCTTATAACAAGTCATTTACCCTCAGCTTTCATGTAGTGTACAGAGTAAGCGATGACTTTGTCAGCGTTGTAGATGGGTCTCTCCCAGGCCAGTAGGATGGCTGAGGAGGAGATGGTTTCAGCGTGGATGTTCCTGGGCGCGCTGGGCCGATCCTCAGACATCACCACGATGAGGCGTGCCAGGGACAGAACGCTGCCCTGCTCGTTCTCTGCCACACACTGGTAGATGGCATCATCCTCCGGGATGATCTGAGTGATCACCAGTTTACTGTGGAGGGAAACACAGAATTAGTGAACATCGAGTACAATCAGGAAATGGGGGGGGGGGGTTCTCCCAATTCCCTTTTATACCGTTTTTATTATGTAGACATTGTGATTAGATTTCCGCAAATTTATTGTAGGGCACTATTACTACAATCTGTTCTTGTTATACTGAAACTGTGAAGTTTTCTAATCCAAAAGAAAATGAAACAGCTAAATCTATTATGATTTGTTTAGGGATAAGTGGTGAATTGTCTAATAAGTTTGATAAGGAGGAATACGTTAAGGTTCTACCTGTTGTACATCTTGATCCTGCCGTTCAGGTGCACCTCCTCTCCATTTTTCAGCCAGGTGATGCGAGGTGGGGGCACACCCTGAGCCTGGCACATGAAGCGGGCAGTGCCAGCCCTGGGACGAGTCTGGCTCTCTGGCCTCTCCACCATGGACGGAGGCTCTGGAGGGACATAACAACAGGTAGATGAGGTTAGTTTCCCCTTTAACAGGTAGATGAGGTTAGTTTCCCCTTTAACTGGTAGATGAGGTTAGTTTCCCTTTAACTGGTAGATGAGGTTAGTTTCCCTCTTTAACAGGTAGATGAGGTTAGTTTCCCCTTTAACAGGTAGATGAGGTTAGTTTCCATCTTTAACAGGTAGATGAGGTTAGTTTCCCTCTTTAACTGGTAGATGAGGTTAGTTTCCCTCTTTAACAGGTAGATGAGGTTAGTTTCCCTCTTTAACTGGTAGATGAGGTTAGTTTCCCTCTTTAACTGGTAGATGAGGTTAGTTTCCCTCTTTAACTGGTAGATGAGGTTAGTTTCCCTCTAACAGGTAGATGAGGTTAGTTTCCCCTTTAACAGGTAGATGAGGTTAGTTTCCCTCTAACAGGTAGATGAGGTTAGTTTCCCTCTTTAACTGGTAGATGAGGTTAGTTTCCCCTTTAACAGGTAGATGAGGTTAGTTTCCATCTTTAACAGGTAGATGAGGTTAGTTTCCCTCTTTAACTGGTAGATGAGGTTAGTTTCCCCTTTAACTGGTAGATGAGGTTAGTTTCCATCTTTAACTGGTAGATGAGGTTAGTTTCCCCTTTAACAGGTAGATGAGGTTAGTTTCCCTCTTTAACTGGTAGATGAGGTTAGTTTCCCCTTTAACAGGTAGATGAGGTTAGTTTCCATCTTTAACAGGTAGATGAGGTTAGTTTCCCTCTTTAACTGGTAGATGAGGTTAGTTTCCCCTTTAACTGGTAGATGAGGTTAGTTTCCCCTTTAACAGGTAGATGAGGTTAGTTTCCCCTCTAACAGGTAGATGAGGTTAGTTTCCCCTTTAACAGGTAGATGAGGTTAGTTTCCCCTTTAACAGGTAGATGAGGTTAGTTTCCCTCTTTAACTGGTAGATGAGGTTAGTTTCCATCTTTAACTGGTAGATGAGGTTAGTTTCCCTCTAACTGGTAGATGAGGTTAGTTTCCCTCTAACTGGTAGATGAGGTTAGTTTCCCTCTAACTGGTAGATGAGGTTAGTTTCCCTCTAACTGGTAGATGAGGTTAGTTTCCTCCTTTAACAGGTAGATTAGGTTAGTTTCCTCTTTAACTGGTAGATGAGGTTAGTTTCCTCCTTTAACAGGTAGATTAGGTTAGTTTCCTCTTTAACTGGTAGATGAGGTTAGTTTCCCTCTAACTGGTAGATGAGGTTAGTTTCCTCCTTTAACAGGTAGATTAGGTTAGTTTCCTCTTTAACTGGTAGATGAGGTTAGTTTCCTCTTTAACTGGTAGATGAGGTTAGTTTCCTCCTTTAACAGGTAGATTAGGTTAGTTTCCTCTTTAACTGGTAGATGAGGTTAGTTTCCTCCTTTAACAGGTAGATTAGGTTAGTTTCCCCTTTAACAGGTAGATGAGGTTAGTTTCCCCTTTAACAGGTAGATGAGGTTAGTTTCCCTCTTTAACTGGTAGATGAGGTTAGTTTCCTCCTTTAACAGGTAGATGAGGTTAGTTTCCATCTTTAACAGGTAGATGAGGTTAGTTTCCTCCTTTAACAGGTAGATGAGGTTAGTTTCCCCTCTAACAGGTAGATGAGGTTAGTTTCCCCTCTAACAGGTAGATGAGGTTAGTTTCCCCTCTAACAGGTAGATGAGGTTAGTTTCCCCTTTAACAGGTAGATGAGGTTAGTTTCCCCTTTAACAGGTAGATGAGGTTAGTTTCCCCTTTACATTATAAAGCTCTTTGAGCGTCTGAAAAAAACACTATTCAATTCCATCCAAAACATACACGGATGATGGTTGAGCTCAAAGACAATATAACAGTTCGATCTCTGTGGTTTTCAGTACTTTACATTGTTGTCTGAAAACACATACAGTGGGGTAAAAAAAAGTATTTAGTCAGCCACCAATTGTGCAAGTTCTCCTACTTAAAAATATGAGAGAGGCCTGTAATTTTCATCATTATTATTATTTTCCAACATAATTTGCAAATAAATTCATTAAAAATACTACAATGTGATTTTCTGGATTTTTTTTCTACATTTTTTCTGTCATAGTTGAAGTGTACCTATGATGAAAATTACAGGCCTCTCATCTTTTTAAGTGGGAGAACTTGCACAATTGGTGGCTGACTAAATACTTTTTTGCCCCACTGTATATTGGAGCAATGAATACGGGCATAAGATTCTGGAATCGGAGACAGAGATTTAAGCCAATCCTGGACAACAACAACAAGAAAACACTTTCAATGAAGATTATCGACTGAACAGGTTTATTCTGTTGTGCAGGAAGGAAATGTACCCCAAGTATTGTACCCACCGAGCACGGTGAGGTTGGCAGCAGCGTTGGTGTAGTTACGAGTTCCTGGTGTGGAGGCTCTACAGATGTAGACTCCGTTGTGCTGAGGCTTCACATTACTGATCAAGAGGTTCCCACTGACAGAAAAACACACATCAAACTTGACGCATTTCAAACACACTTTTACCGTTAAAACAAAACACCGTAGTGAAAACAAAAGAACATAAAACACAACGGATGTCTTAAATAATACTAATACAACCACTGATTTAAAAGGCCAAGCTAAATAGGACGTTGATTAAAAGGTACAGTCGGCCACGAACGAAGTAAACAGCAGTATTGGGGGCGAACGTCAGATCGTTGATTCTCAGTTTTAAGCGTGATTCAAAAAAAACATCCATGGTGTATGTCTGTCTTACCTGCCCAGCACCCTGGCATTGTACACGTCAATGGGTTTACTGTCGGCTCGGCTCCAGGATATGATGGGTCTGGGGTTGCCCGTAGCGATACACTCCAGAACCACAGTGTGGTGGAGGGACACCGTCACATTCTGGGGGCCCGCTACGATCCGGGGCGTCTGACGGGGCTTAGGGCCAACACCTGAAACAGACAGGAAGACCAAGACACATGTCAAGTAAGCATTAAAGCAATAAACAACGTTTCTATGTACATTAATGGAAATATACCAGGAAGGAGACATGATACAGCTGTCCATAGGAGAAATACACAGATTGCTTCTTTTATTGAATAAATGTTTTTGTTGACAGTTCTTATTCTCAATTACCTGGTTTGATAACGGAGAGCGTTGCCTCGCTGCTGTTGACGCGGTTGCCGATATTGGTGGCCACACAGCGGTACTTCCCAGCATCCTCTAGCTGGACGTTGTGGATCTGGAGAACTCCGTTGGGCAGGACTGTGATTCTAGAGAGACACGGTATAGTCAGTGATAGTTAGTACCAGGACCTGATAGAACAGTATAAACACAACCCCCCCCCCAAAAAAGCAATGAGATTGAAGTAAACTCAAGAGACAAATGCGGTCTTGTATATTGAATTGTACCCTAACATAAACACACATATTAATACCATACTAGTCTGATTTGAAGAATATTTTAAAAACTATACAGCTATGGAGTGGAATGACAAATGCTTCTTGACCACAACTCGTGGTCAAGGTAAGCATGGTCCAGCTGCAGACCCTGAACATCGCTTGTAAGAACCTTTTTACATTAAAACATTATATTCAATATATACTGTACCTGTCTGTCTCCAGCGGTAGTGTGCTTTGGTCTAGCTCCCAGGTCACGCTGGCAGGAGGGTTAGAGGTCACCTGACAGGTGAACCTGGCCACGGAACCCTCAGTCACCTCCAAAAGCACAGGGTGCACCACGGACGGTGAGATATCTGGAGCACACAATGAAAGACCAATTAGCTATGGGACACAACACACAGTCTGGCCAAAGGAAGCAGTGGTCACTCTGTTTGGTGTTGACTCTCCACAACACACAGTCTGGCCAAAGGAAGCAGTGGTCACTCTGTTTGGTATTGACTCTCCACAACACACAGTCTGGCCAAAGGAAGCAGTGGTCACTCAACGTAAGACTCAATGTATTTCTGCCCACGAGACTCAATGTTCTAAACTGCCCTTAGAACACACAGACTGCCCTCAGAACACACAGACTGCCCTCAGAACACACAGACTGCCCTCAGAACACACAGACTGCCCTCAGAACACAGACTGCCTTTAGAACACACAGACTGCCCTTAGAACACACATACTGCCCTCAGAACACACAGACTGCCCTCAGAACACACAGACTGCCTTTAGAACACACAGACTGCCCTCAGAACACACAGACTGCCCTCAGAACACACAGACTGCCTTTAGAACACACAGACTGCCTTTAGAACACACAGACTGCCCTCAGAACACACAGACTGCCTTTAGAACACACAGACTGCCCTTAGAACACACCGACCGCCCTCAGAACACACCGACCGCCCTCAGAACACACCGACCGCCCTCAGAACACACCGACCGCCCTCAGAACACACAGACCGCCCTCAGAACACACAGACTGCCCTCAGAACACACAGACTGCCCTCAGAACACACAGACCGCCCTCAGAACACACAGACCGCCCTCAGAACACACAGACCGCCCTCAGAACACACAGACCGCCCTCAGAACACACAGACCGCCCTCAGAACACACAGACCGCCCTCAGAACACACATAGAATAACCAGGGAGTTCATGAGTTCTAGATGCAAATTGGTGTAACATATTCAAATGGATTTATTTACTTGACCATTGAGTCCAGGTGAGGCAGTTAATAACAAATGGCTGCCTGGAAGGTATGTAGGACCCCAACCATTTAAAAACGTTTCTCTGATGAACTTGTTATCAAGTGTTTCACAAAACGACTGCATTGATTTCAACAACTTTGCTTGGTAATTTGAATATTCACCTTTCAATCTAATAGTTTGAAGACATAAGGTCAAGTCTTGTCAAATCCTGACGTTGATAAATGTGATCTGAACCCACGAGGGAGTTTAATACAGCCCAGCCACCACGCTCTTGTCTTTGAGCCAATCATCTGTGCAGCTGGTCAGCTGGCCGGATCAATAGAACAATCAATAGATCAATGGGAGAATGGCATTGAATGATGATTAGGTCATAAATTAACACGAATCAATGGGCTGGCTCTCAGGAGATAAGGCTTTAAGACTGCAGATAGATGAAGAAGGAGGAGGCGGAGGAAGAGGAGGAAGACGAGGAGGAGGAGGAATATAAATAATAAAAGTATGTTAATGAATAACCAAGAGATCTTCAATAACGAACACTAGAAGGTTCTGTCTGCCTGACCATTGAGTATGTAATACAAAACACAATGTGTCATTGGAAACAACAGAAACTAACGTTGTGTCCATTTGAGTCAGGATGGCTGAGTGATGAGCTCAGTGATGTTAACTAGGAATCTTTCCATAAGCATACCCTAAAACTCACACAAATCCACTGGAAACATATAGGTAGGTACCAGATCAATGTTTACCCTTCAATGTGTGTGTTTTTAGTGATAACACATCTGACCCTCTCAGTCACATGACCAGGCCAATACCATGTTAAAGACCCCAGTCACAGGACCTGGCCAATACCATGTTAAAGACCCCAGTCACAGGACCAGGACAAACCCATGTTAAAGACCCCAGTCACAGGACCAGGCCAATACCATGTTAAAGACCCCAGTCACAGGACCAGGCCAATACCATGTTAAAGACCCCAGTCACAGAACCAGGACAAAACCATGTTAAAGACCCCAGTCACAGGACCAGGCCAATACCATGTTAAAGACCCCAGTCACAGGACAATACCATGTTAAAGACCCCAGTCACAGGACAATACCATGTTAAAGACCCCAGTCACAGGACCAGATCAAAACCATGTTAAAGACCCCAGTCACAGGACCAGGTCCAGATCAATACCATGTTAAAGACCCCAGTCACAGGACCAGATCAATACCATGTTAAAGACCCCAGTCACAGGACCAGGACAATACCATGTTAAAGACCCCTGTCACAGGAACAGGACCGAGTCAATACCATGTTAAAGACCTCAGTCACAGGACCAGATCAATACCATGTTAAAGACCCCAGTCACAGGACAATACCATGTTAAAGACCCCAGTCACAGGTCCAGATCAATACCATGTTAAAGACCCCAGTCTCAGGACCAGATCAATACCATGTTAAAGACCCCAGTCACAGGACCAGGCCAATACCATGTTAAAGATCCCAGTCACAGGACCAGGTCAAAACCATGTTAAAGACCCCAGTCACAGGACCAGATCAATACCATGTTAAAGACCCCAGTCACAGGACCAGGTCAGTACCATGTTAAAGACCCCAGTCACAGGACCAGATCAAAACCATGTTAAAGACTCCAGTCACAGGAACAGGACCGAGTCAATACCATGTTAAAGACCTCAGTCACAGGACCAGGTCAATACCATGTTAAAGACCCCAGTCACAGGACCAGGCCAATACCATGTTAAAGACCCCAGTCACAGAAAATCAATAACTAGTTTCTCCTATTAAAGTCAACATAAAAATGTTGCTCTAAAGCAGATTTGAATAATTTGAAGCCTAATAAGAACAATATTGCACACAAATAAAAGCTAAACCTAATGTTGAGAAGGTCATCCTTGCCCTGTATTGGAGAGAACAGCAATCAAATGGCTGCCTTCCCCATTGCATATGATAATCACCTAAATATCTTGTTAAAAAAATGTTAAGGGCCTCCTGAGTGGTGTAGCGGTCTATGGTACTGCATCGCAGTGCTTGAGGCGTCACTACAGACCTGGGTTCAATCACAGGCTGTGTCACAACCAAAACCGGGAGGGTTTTGCCAGGAGGGGCTTTACTTGGCTCATCGTGCTCTACTGACTCCTTGTGGCGGGCCGGGCGCCTGCAAGCTGACTTCGGCCATCAGTTGGGCGGTGTTTCCTCCGACACATTGGTGCAGCCTGGTTCCGGGTTAAGAAACACGGCTTGGCGGGTCATGTTTCGGAGGACGCATGACTCGACCTTCGCGTCTGCCGAGCACGTTGGGGAGTTGCAGCGATGAGACAAGATCGAAATTGGGAAGAAAAAGGGGGGATTGTAAAAAAAATAAAATTTAAAAATATATTTTTTTTGTAACATGAGAAACATCTTGATAACAATGGCACCATGGAATGTAGGCTTAGGTCCTCACCACCCAGAGCCAACTACCCTGGGCCCTGCTAAGATGATCTAAATGCCCACCCATAGATAAGAGGCCAGGCCATCCTCTCTGGTGGGGGTTTCTGCCAGTGGTCGGGGTCAGCCATGTTGGGGGGTGTGGCCCGGGCAGCAGACTACTCCACTAATATGGTCAGCCCAGTCTAGCTTTGTCGTAAACAGCAGATCAATGGACAGGTCAGACTGCACAAAGGTTCCCTTAAAGGAGGTCAGGGTTCAAACCCAGCCCCCCATGTCCATCCAATTTCAGCCCAAATTGGTGGGGGGAGACCTGGTCGGATCGAAGACTGTTATCGGTCTGGTCAGCTATTGTCTACCCCCCCCCAAAAAAAAAAAAAAGAGACTTAGTTTTTTTGTTAGTTGTTTTGTTTTAGAATATGAAACAATGTTGCTGTAGTATGATTGTAAAGATGCGGGTGTAGTGTGATGTCATAGAGCACGTTGCTCTATGACATCAGTGGTAGAACACGACTGTTATCAAACTGAAATCAGACATAATAATAAACATCACAGAACTCTCGTAGCTTTCCTTTCCTGAGCATTTTTTTCTTCTTCAGATGTTTGATAATACAACCTAGTCACCCGCATGACAGATCGGGCCTAGTCTATACATACATAGAACAATAGAGTTGCCCTTGACAATGATAGTGAGTGTGGGAGAGGTCAGCGACTAGAGAGACACTGAAAGGACCAACGGACTAGTGAAAGGACAAGAGGACAGCAGGACAGGGCAACCCCCAGACCCAGCACAGCGCTCAGAGCAGGCTAGGCCGGGCGGTGACATCACAAAGACTTTCCCATGCAACCCTTGACCTCTCTGGGCCTCTGGGAATGATGGGGAGCAGCAGAGAGAAAGAGATATGCCCCTCCTCCAACCTCTGCCTCCCCAGCCTCCATACAGCTGGCCAAAACCTTTAACCCTTTAGGAGCCACACTCATCATTGCCAGATCTAACAACTATTATTAAAACTTACAATAAACTAAGCAACATCGATATTGGTGTTGCTTTTGATAAACAAGGAATATGTGATACTTAAATTATCGCCCCCCCACCCCCATCCCTAAATTATGTCCTACAGGAAAATATGAAAAAAATATCCTACCAAAAAGATAAACCAGACTAAACGAAGCCAACCCATGTGGTTGTGTCTAAGAACTGGCCTGGTGATGCTCAATAGACCATAGACCTGGACAGCTGTCCTGTCCACTGAGATGTGGACACAACTAATGCCCTGCAACAGAGTCTTTTCTTTAGGGCCAGTCAGGAACTGTCAGGAACAGTCAGGGCCAGTAAGGAACTGTCAGGAACCGTCAGGGCCAGTAAGGAACTGTCAGGAACAGTCAGGGCCAGTCAGGAACCGTCAGGAACAGTCAGGGCCAGTCAGGAACAGTCAGGGCCAGTCAGGGCCAGTCAGGAACAGTCAGGGCCAGCCAGGGCCAGTCAGGAACAGTCAGGGCCAGTCAGGAACAATCAGGGCCAGTAAGGAACTGTCAGGGCCAGTCAGGAACAGTCAGGAACAGTCAGGGCCAGTAAGGAACTGTCAGGAACAGTCAGGGCCAGTAAGGAACTGTCAGGAACAGTCAGGGCCAGTCAGGAACAGTCAGGAACCGTCAGGAACAGTCAGGGCCAGTCAGGAACAGTCAGGGCCAGTCAGGAACAGTCAGGAACAGTCAGGGCCAGTCAGGGCCAGTAAGGAACTGTCAGGGCCAGTCAGGAACAGTCAGGAACCGTCAGGGCCAGTCAGGAACAGTCAGGGCCAGTCAGGAACAGTCAGGGCCAGTAAGGAACAGTCAGGAACAGTCAGGAACAGACAGGAACCGTCAGGGCCAGTAAGGAACAGTCAAGGCAGGCCAGACAAAGGGCTAAAAGTGACAGACAATCACAGAGAGAGAGCACTGGTCTCCACTGACAATGAACCAACACAAGAACACGGCAGACTGACTGATCCCATTTTCCAGGAAATGGTGTGTGTGTGTGTGTGTGTGTGTGCGCGCGCTTCCATATTACTTTTCCTAAATTACACATATAACCTGTTAACCTGAGTATTTAATTATCTTTCAGACTGTCCATCAGTACTTAATTGATGTTTAAAAAAAACTTTGAAAGAAGTCTATAACTCCACAAGAATATTTTACCACCAATAAGGAGAGGCCTGTCCACTTCCTAAAAACACTGGACAACTTCTAATGACCGGCAAAACTTTACTGAGGACTTTTCTCAATAACGTGTTAGTGTGTGTCATTACAAATGTTGTTGTTCTATAGCATTCTACATACAACCTGCAACGATGTGTTTGATATACCTGTTAAGAGGTATATACAATGTGTGCTTTCCAGTGACACATTGTATTTGCCTCATGCTCCATACTTACTTGTGATAGTCAGTCGGGATCTCTGGCTTAATATGGCTCCATATCTATTCTGAGAGAGGCATTGATAGAACCCTTTGTCTGACTCCTCTCCGTCTCTCCTGACCTCAGGTATGTACAGTGATCCGTTGGACAGGATTTGTAGCCGTTCGCTCTCCTCTACCCTGACTCCATTCCTCAGCCATCTGATGGTGATGGGAGGCTGTCCGTGGGCCACACAGTCCAGGGTCACTGGATCCCTGGTTATTACTACAACATCACTGGGTTCTGTGATGAAGGAGAGCTCACTGAAACAAAAAACACCTGGGAAATGGAAAGGAGAGGGGACCGTTAATGAGAAGGAAGGAGGAGGAAGGATGGAGAAATGGATGGATGGAGAGGAAGGCATTGATATGTTAGGTCTGTCCTGTCAGGTCTGTGGGACTCTATTGGGCACTCATGTATTGCACAATACTTGCATGGTTACCATAGCAGTGTATTATAGCAGTGTATAGCTTTTAGTGTAAAATTCTCGACCGTTTCATGTATTTCCTGATAAATACATCACAAATAGAAAGAAAAATAAATAACTCTGATACAGTGTATAGCCTAGTTATTGCTCAGGTTACTTGGTACACAATACAGTGTTGATGAGACCAAAAAATATATACCAAATTGTCCGTTTGAATTGGGAAAAATCCGTTAATTTGAATATTTGAATGCATGGTTTTGGTCCATGCAGAAATTAACAACTGGACACTGGCCAAAACAATCACCGCCACTCAAGTCAGTCACTCGATTCCTCTAGACTATGTAATCACAGCATTTTACACAGAATATTAACTTGTTTTTTCCCGTTTACGTTATAAACTATATGATTTTTTCTCGTGCATCCTTTTTTTTTGCCCGGTATATTATCCGCCCAAAAGGTTGTGGCTACATTCTGTGGTCATCCGGTCTGGTACGGTTTATGTCTGGTCACACACACACACACACACACACACGGACCTCAAACTCTCTTGCAGTTCCAAAGAACTACTGACACAGAAAAGATACAGGAAGAAAACAAAAATTACTTAACCTGATAGTTGAATAAACAAAACAAAACACAGCAAACACTGCTGGTATCGATTCCTTTTCAAAATCGCCATTTATTCCGATTGTCCTGTCATTCTATAAAGGAGGACCGCCGTTCCCCATCGTGCTGCGAGCCTCCCTCAAATGACGAGTGACACCGGTGCTGAGAACTCCTGAGACAGACTCCGGCTGAGACCCCACCCCCCTGACGGCGCATGCGCTTCTTGAGCCAAGCTTTAATCGTGGGGCGCATGTGGTGGGGTTTCCACTAGTGGTTCCCAAACTGTGTGGCGAGGGGTCTGCGGGTCGGCCGCGGGTGTGGGCAGGAGGGAACCACTAGTGGAAACACACTACATGTATAGTACCAGTCAAAAGTTTGGACACACCTACTCATTCCAGGGTTTTTCAGTATTTGTACTATTTTCTACATTGTAGAATAGTAGTGAAGACATCACAACTATGAAATAACACATATGGAATCATGTAGTAACCAAAAAAAGTGTTAAACAATTTAACAAACATTTTATATTTGAGATTCTTCAAAGTAGCAAACCATTTGCCTTGATAAATAAAGGTTACATTTTAAAAAGTTAAAACAATTGCTTTGCTTTGCACACTCTTGTATTCTCTCAACCAGCTTCATGAGGTAGTCACCTGGAATGCATTTCAATTAACAGTTGTTCATTAATTTGTGGAATGTATTTCCTTCTTAGTGTGTTTGAGCCATTTCAGTTGTGTTGTGACAAGGTAGGGCTGGTATACAGAAGATATCCCTATTTGGTAAAAGACCAAGTCCATATTTTGGCAAGAACAGCTCAAATAGGCAAAGAGAAATGATAGTCCATCATTACTTTAAGACATGAAGGACAGTCAATACGGAACATTTCAAGAACCTTAAAAGTTTCTTCAGTTGCAGTCACAAAAACCATCAAGCGCTCTGATGAAACTGTCTCTCATGAGGACCGTCACAGGAAAGGAAGATCCAGAGTTACCTCTGCTGCAGAGGATAAGTTCATTAGAGTTAACTGGCTCTCATGAGGACCGCCACAGGAAAGGAAGACCCAGAGTTACCTCTGCTGCAGAGGATAAGTTCATTAGAGTTAACTGGCTCTCATGAGGACCGCCACAGGAAAGGAAGACCCAGAGTTACCTCTGCTGCAGAGGATAAGTTCATTAGAGTTAACTGGCTCTCATGAGGACCACCACAGGAAAGGAAGACCCAGAGTTACCTCTGCTGCAGAGGATAAGTTCATTAGAGTTAACTGTCTCTCATTAGGACCGCCACAGGAAAGGAAGACCCAGAGTTACCTCTGCTGCAGATGATAAGTTCATTAGAGTTAACTGGCTCTCATGAGGACGGCCACAGGAAAGGAAGACCCAGAGTTACCTCTGCTGCAGAGGATACGTTCATTAGAGTTAACTGGCTCTCATGAGGACCACCACAGGAAAGGAAGACCCAGAGTTACCTCTGCTGCAGAGGATACGTTCATTAGAGTTAACTGGCTCTCATGAGGACCACCACAGGAAAGGAAGACCCAGAGTTACCTCTGCTGCAGAGGATACGTTCATTAGAGTTAACTGGCTCTCATGAGGACCGTCACAGGAAAGAAAGACCCAGAGTTACCTCTGCTGCAGAGGATAAGTTCATTAGAGTTAACTGGCTCTCATGAGGACCACCACAGGAAAGGAAGACCCAGAGTTACTTCTGCTGTAGAGGATAAGTTCATTAGAGTTAACTGGCTCTCATGAGGACCGTCACAGGAAAGGAAGACCCAGAGTTACCTCTGCTGCAGAAGATACGTTCATTAGAGTTAACTGGCTCTCATGAGGACCGTCACAGGAAAGGAAGACCCAGAGTTACCTCTGCTGCAGAGGATATGTTCATTAGAGTTAATTGCAGATCAGCTGTCATGATAATTGAGTTCAAATAAAAAACTGGAAGCTTCAAAAGGAGGATCATTGTTCTTCCTCTGTCAACCATGGTTACCTGCAAGGAAACACGTGCCGTCATCAATGCTTTGCACAAAAAGGGCTTCACAGGCAAGGAGTGTGGTTAGATTTTCGATTCCATTAGTCATGATAATTAGGCTTCTCCAAGTTCTGATGCTGCTGATGGCAATCAGAGCTTGGAGAAGCCTAATTACCACGACTAAATGGTCACATGGAATTTGACTGCCTTCGTGACTTGCGACCGTCAGCGTGGCTGAAATACGTTCACCGCAACAGCCTTGCTTGTGCCCATAGAAAAATAGACTTGGTGTGTGCGCGCGTAGTGGCGACGCGGGGATGTTCCCCAATGCTGCACCATACGATATCCAACAATTGCTGGCATCACCATATATTTATTAGATGTTGTTTATGGGTTTAGAAAGCAGTTACCAAAGACCAATGCGTTGATTTAAAAAAAAAAAAAACCTGGTGATCAAGTCCCTATATGAAACAGCTGCTCTGTTCGACCGTCGAACTTGCTAATTATGAAGTGATATTGACGGTGGTAGCCAATCAGCTGGCTTCCTACATTAATTCAGCTGTTGATTCAACCGGCCACCATGGACTTGGAGTGGCTATGTCTTTTGCCAAGGAAGCTCCTCCCTCCTCTCCCCTTAACCCTGTCATCCCTCCACCCTCATTCAATAACCACACAATAGGCTCCAGCTGTGAGGTTGAAATCAGCTGTGCTGTGGTCAGCTAAAAAAATAAATAATCCAATCTCTCTTTCTCTCTCTCTGCTCTCTACATAGGCAAAGATTTAATCTAGACATTTTGTCTCACCTTGCACTTGAGGAAAATACTTTTATTTTATTGGTTTATTTATTTGTTTTGTCCCCTTTTTACCATACCATTGCAAAAAAAAAGCATGCCAAGTATGCTGTGAAATGGTGCGACCACCATTTTGCCTCTTGCAGCGCGACACATCTCCTTTGGAGCGTTGGGCCAGTAACGTTGCAAGAGCAGAACCCCCGAGCTGACAAGGTAAAAATCTGTCGTTCTGCCCCCTGAACAAGGCAGTTAACCCACTGTTCCTAGGCTGTCAATGAAAATAAGAGTTAATAACTGACTTGCCTTGTTAAATAAAGGTTAAATAAAACATTAAAAAAAAGGTTGCTTGTGAGCTTCAACTGTCAGTGAAGGAAAGTGTAAATATGGTCTTAAACACCCTGTCATGATGGAGTGTGCAGTGTAATTATATATTGATTAGAGAGCCGACCATTGATTGATTTAATCATATCTGCCCCACTTCAGTCAAAGCTCAAGACTACTAATGGTCAGGATAACGCTGTCCGATCATCTCTTTAGTATTCATTCATTTACAAATGTGCTCTGTTTCAATTTAAAGGTTTCGTAATGCAGGTGAAATCAGTACAGGACCATCTGTTAAGGTTTGAATCAGAACCTCAACATCTCTCCTTTATGTTTTAATGCTGTGTAGAAACAGTTAAAGGGGTATTTGACTTTTAAAAATAAAATAACGTCATATTCAAAAGGAGTGCCTACATTATCCATCACCCTGTACAGGTGTGTGTTGTTAAACTACATCTGTTATCATAATCCTCATTCGTAGAGTGCCTACATTATCCATCACCCTGTACAGGTGTGTGTTGTTAAACTACATCTGTTATCATAATCCTCATTCGTAGAGTGCCTACATTATCCATCACCCTGTACAGGTGTGTGTTGTTAAACTACATCTGTTATCATAATCCTCATTCGTAGAGTGCCTACATTATCCATCACCCTGTACAGGTGTGTGTTGTTAAACTACATCTGTTATCATAATCCTCATTCGTAGAGTGCCTACATTATCCATCACCCTGCACAGGTGTGTGTTGTTAAACTACATCTGTTATCATAATCCTCATTCGTAGAGTGCCTACATTATCCACCACCCTGCACAGGTGTGTGTTGTTAAACTACATCTGTTATCATAATCCTCATTCGTAGAGTGCCTACATTATCCACCACCCTGTACAGGTGTGTGTTGTTAAACTACATCTGTTATCATAATCCTCATTCG
This sequence comes from Oncorhynchus mykiss, assembly GCF_057628025.1. Lineage (NCBI taxonomy): Eukaryota > Metazoa > Chordata > Actinopteri > Salmoniformes > Salmonidae > Oncorhynchus > Oncorhynchus mykiss. The sequence continues at coordinate 100,013,735 of NC_143023.1, read as the reverse complement.
TAGAGTGCCTACATTATCCACCACCCTGTACAGGTGTGTGTTGTTAAACTACATCTGTTATCATAATCCTCATTCGTAGAGTGCCTACATTATCCATCACCCTGCACAGGTGTGTGTTGTTAAACTACATCTGTTATCATAATCCTCATTCGTAGAGTGCCTACATTATCCATCACCCTGTACAGGTGTGTGTTGTTAAACTACATCTGTTATCATAATCCTCATTCGTAGAGTGCCTACATTATCCACCACCCTGTACAGGTGTGTGTTGTTAAACTACATCTGTTATCATAATCCTCATTCGTAGAGTGCCTACATTATCCACCACCCTGTACAGGTGTGTGTTGTTAAACTACATCTGTTATCATAATCCTCATTCGTAGAGTGCCTACATTATCCATCACCCTGCACAGGTGTGTGTTGTTAAACTACATCTGTTATCATAATCCTCATTCGTAGAGTGCCTACATTATCCATCACCCTGTACAGGTGTGTGTTGTTAAACTACATCTGTTATCATAATCCTCATTCGTAGAGTGCCTACATTATCCACCACCCTGTACAGGTGTGTGTTGTTAAACTACATCTGTTATCATAATCCTCATTCGTAGAGTGCCTACATTATCCACCACCCTGTACAGGTGTGTGTTGTTAAACTACATCTGTTATCATAATCCTCATTCGTAGAGTGCCTACATTATCCACCACCCTGTACAGGTGTGTGTTGTTAAACTACATCTGTTATCATAATCCTCATTCGTAGAGTGCCTACATTATCCACCACCCTGCACAGGTGTGTGTTGTTAAACTACATCTGTTATCATAATCCTCATTCGTAGAGTGCCTACATTATCCACCACCCTGTACAGGTGTGTGTTGTTAAACTACATCTGTTATCATAATCCTCATTCGTAGAGTGCCTACATTATCCACCACCCTGTACAGGTGTGTGTTGTTAAACTACATCTGTTATCATAATCCTCATTCGTAGAGTGCCTACATTATCCACCACCCTGTACAGGTGTGTGTTGTTAAACTACATCTGTTATCATAATCCTCATTCGTAGAGTGCCTACATTATCCACCACCCTGCACAGTCCCTGGTGAAATCATTAAGACCTAACGGTGCTGTAACTCACACAGTCCAATACTGAGCTGCTGTTTATATATCTGTTTATAGTATTGTATCATCCACATTCATTCCCTGGTTAAATCTGGCTACTTATGTGCCCTAAATGTTAGTGTTGGGGAGACTAATCGGAAAATATAGTTTACTAAGCTACCCATTACCTCACACCAGAATAATTTAAGCTACACTAAAGCTACCCTTAAGAAAAATATAGTTTACTTAACTAAAGTTACTTTGATAAAGTAATTTACAAAATCCAAAGTACTTTGTGAAAAAGTATCGTATCTCAATCTGAAACGTCATAGAATACAAAATTAAAAGAACAGATCTGGAGTCAGATGTTAGCAGAATGTGTTATTGAGCCTAATAGAGAAAGGGAAAGGGGGGATACCTAGTTAGTTGTCCAACTGAATGTATTCAACTGAAATGTGTCTTCCGCATAATCCATAATCGACACCCACGTAGTTAGCTACACCGCTACATGGTAAAACAGTAGTGTGTAGTTCCAGTAGTTAGCTACACCGCTACATGGTAAAACAGTAGCGTGTAGTTCCAGTAGTTAGCTACACCGCTACATGGTAAAACAGTAGCGTGTAGTTCCAGTAGTTAGCTACACCGCTACATGGTAAAATAGTCGTGTGTAGTTCCAGTAGTTAGCTACACCGCTACATGGTAAAACAGTAGTGTGTAGTTCCAGTAGTTAGCTACACCGCTACATGGTAAAACAGTAGCGTGTAGTTCCAGTAGTTAGCTACACCGCTACATGGTAAAACAGTAGCGTGTAGTTCCAGTAGTTAGCTACACCGCTACATGGTAAAATAGTAGCGTGTAGTTCCAGTAGTTAGCTACACCGCTACATGGTAAAACAGTAGCGTGTAGTTCCAGTAGTTAGCTACACCGCTACATGGTAAAACAGTAGCGTGTAGTTCCAGTAGTTAGCTACACCGCTACATGGTAAAACAGTAGCGTGTAGTTCCAGTAGTTAGCTACACCGCTACATGGTAAAACAGTAGTGTGTAGTTCCAGTAGTTAGCTACACCGCTACATGGTAAAACAGTAGTGTGTGTAGTTCCAGTAGTTAGCTACACCGCTACATGGTAAAACAGTAGTGTGTAGTTCCAGTAGTTAGCTGCACCGCTACATGGTAAAACAGTAGTGTGTAGTTCCAGTAGTTAGCTACACCGCTACATGGTAAAACAGTAGTGTGTAGTTCCAGTAATTAGATACACCGCTACATGGTAAAACAGTAGTGTGTAGTTCCAGTAGTTAGCTACAACGCTACATGGTAAAACAGTAGTGTGTAGCTCCAATAGTTAGCTACACCGCTACATGGTAAAACAGTAGTGTGTAGTTCCAGTAGTTAGCTACACCGCTACATGGTAAAACAGTAGTGTATAGTTCCAGTAGTTAGCTATACCCGCTACATGATAAAACAGTAGTGTATAGTTCCAGTAGTTAGCTACACCACTACATGGTCATTTTAAAAAATTAACTATTTGAAAACACAACCTAGATTTGAATTCAGTTCAACTACCACCAAGCTACATCAAAACAAAATTAAATTACTAGTTGAACTTTATGTAGATCACTACTCCCCAACACTGCTAAATGTTTTGTAAATTTGATCTTTATTTAACTAGGCAAGTCAGTTAAGAACAAATTCTTATTTTCAATGAAGGCCTAGGAACAGTGGGTTAACTGCCTGTTCAGGGGACAGAACGACAGATTTGTACCTTGTCAGCTCGGGGATTTGAACTTGCAACCTTTTGGTTACTAGTCCCAATGCTCTAACCACTAGGATATCCTGCCAAATGGCACTGTGTGGAATTCATATAGAATTGACCAATATCGAGAGCAAGGAGAGATGAGTGTGCAACTTTTTTCTTCGTGTGTATAGTTTATTTTCCTTTAGTCAGCATCTCAGGGAAGGGGTGTGTTCTTTATTGCTCTATGTCATTGATTGGACCACATACTGCTTAAACAACACTGTCACTGTGTGGAGGCACAGCACAGTGACAAGGCTCCTCACTCTCAGGGTCAAGAGTCAGGGGTCAGGCTGGGCAAGGTCATGATCAATAGGAGTAAAGGTCATTAACATGTTATAAATACGGTAGAGGGCCTGGGAACGGAGAGACAAGACCAACAGACTTCACCCTGATTGGTCGAGGGGATTTGTGTGGGGGAAGAGGGAGGCCCCTCCTCCCCAGTTAACCCAGGAGCCATCCAATGGGCTGACTTGACCTTTAACCTTTTGATGTGTAGGGGCTTGAGGTTGACCCCCAGCTCTGCCATATTGTCAACGCAAAAGAACAATCGGATACAACATCTACAGAGCATTCGGAGAGTATTCAGACCCCTTGACTTTTTCCAGATTTTGTTACATTACAGCCTTATTCTAAAATTGATTTAAAGAAAAATGTTTCCTCATCAATCTACTCACAATACCCCATAGTGACATCACAATACCCCATAATGACATCACAATACCCCATCATGACATCACAATACCCCATAATGACATCACAATACCCCATAATGACATCACAATACCCCATCATGACAAAGCACATTTTTGCAAATGTATGAAAAATAAAAAACAGAAATATCTTATTTACATAAGTATTCAGACCCTTTGCTATGAGACTCAAAACTGAGCTCAGGTGCATCCTGTTTCCATTGATCATCCTTGAGATGTTTCTACAACTTGATTGGAGACCACCTGTGGTAAATTCAATTGATTGGACATGATTTGGAAAGGCACACACCTGTCTATAGAAGGTCCCACAGTTGAAAGTGCATGTCAGAGCAAAAACCAAGCCATGAGGTCGAAGGTATTGTCAGTAGAGCTCCATGACAGGATTGTGTCGAGGCACAGATCTGGGGAAGGGTACCAAAACATTTCTGCAGCATTGAAGGTCCCCAAGAACACAGTGGCCTCCATCATTCTTAAATGGAAGAAGTTTGGAACCACCAAGACTCTTCTTAGAGCTGGCCGCCCGGTCAAACTGAGCAATCAGAGGAGAAGGGCCTTGGTCAGGGAGCTGACCAAGAACCCGATGGTCACTCTGACAGAGCTCCAGAGTTCCTCTGTGGAGATGGGAGAACCTTCCGGAAGGACAACCATCTCTGCATCATTTCACCAATCAGGCCTTTATGGTAGAGTAGCCAGACGGAAGACATTCCTCAGTAAAAGGCACATGACAGCCCTCTTGGAGTCTCAGACCATGAGAAACAAGATTATCTGGTCTGATGAAACCAAGATTGAACTCTTTGACCTGAATGCCAAGCGTCACGTCTGGAGGAAACCTGGCACCATCCCTACAGCGAAGCATGGTGGTGGCACCATCCCTACAGCGAAGCATGATGGTGGCAACATCATGTTGTGGGGATGTTTTTCAGTGGCAGGGACTGGGAGACTATTCAGGATCAAGGGAAAGATGGAAGGAGCAAAGTACAGAGAGATCCTTGATGAAAACCTGCTCCAGAGCGCTCAGGACCTCAGACTGGGGTGAAGGTTCACCTTCCAACAGGTCAATGACCCTAAGCACACAGCCAAGACAACGCAGGAGTGGCGTCAGGACAAGTCTCTGAATGTCTTTGCGTGGCCCAGCCAGAGCTCGGACTTGAACCCAACTGAACATCTCTGGAGAGACCTGAAAATATCTGTGCAGCAACACTCTCCATCCAACCTGACAGAGCTTGAGAGGATCTGCAGTAAAGAATGGGAGAAACTCCCCAAATACAGGTGTGCCAAGCTTGTAGCATCATACCCAAGAAGACTCAAGGCTGTAATCACTACCAAAGGTGCTTCAACAAAGTACTGAGTAAAGGGCTTGAATACTTTTTAAAAGAAAAAAAAGAAAAAAATTGGCCAAATTTCTAAAAAACCAGTTTTTCCTTTGTCATTATGGGGTATTGTGATGTCATTATGGGTTATTGTGTGTAGATTGATCATGGGGGAAAAATGATTTAATCCATTTGGGAATAAGTCTGTAACGTAACTAAATGTGGAAAAGGTCAAGGGTTATGAATACTTTACAAATGCTCTGTATAAAGAAAAACATTTAATACTTTGGATAAAATTCATTGCAAAAAAGACAAGGTATTTCTGTTAGTTCCTGTTCATCGTAGGGGACACAGAAAACCTTCTCAGTAGGCTATCATCAATAGTGTTGCCACTTGAGGCCAGTTTTTCATCAGTACTATAACTTTGCGTTTGAAATAGAATACAGTGGATCTGTGTAGTTCAACGTTACCATTTAGAAACGAAGCAAACACAATGAAGAGCAACATTTTATGAAAAAAGTTTATTGGCTTTTAAAACCACTTTAAAAATCTCACCAGTGAGCACTTTCCATTTAAAAAGAAACATTAACACATTTGTTTTGGCCATATTAACAAGCTACTGTACATATGACACAGTACACCAGACAACAACAGAGGGAGGGAGCTTCTTCTACTGGTAGGAATGAACAGGATAGATACGAGTCAAACTGAGTTGGTACTGGCTCAGGCTCAGTCGGAACTCACAGCGAGTCACTGCTAGACGGAACCTTAGAATCATAACAAGTCATTCTAATTCTATAGTTGGAACTTGTGTAAATCTAAAGATGGAGGTGCATTTTCCTTCATTCAAATATTAAATTAAAATATCAGTGCCTTATAGTATAATGCCACAAAAATCAATACATTTTTGTTAACAACTTCTATCTTTTACTAATGCAAAAATAAAAAGAAGTATGCAAAAAAATAAAAAATAACAGTCAGTAATTAACGAAACATAGAGAATTATCTTAACTTATATTAAGTAAACATCCCACAATGTAAAGTAATGTAACTTACTGTAATTAAATTAACTACAGTAGCACTGCCAGTCAGGTACACAGAACCTGCCCAACTTACTGTAATTAAGTTAACTACAGTAACACTGCCAGTCAGGTACACAGAACCTGCCCAACTTACTGTAATTAAGTTAACTACAGTAACACTGCCAGGGAGGTACACAGAAGCCGCCCAACTTACTGTAATTAAGTTAACTACAGTAACACTGCCAGTCAGGTACACAGAACCTGCCCAACTTACTGTAATTAAGTTAACTACAGTAGCACTGCCAGTCAGGTACACAGAACCTGCCCAACTTACTGTAATTGAGTTAACTACAGTAACACTGCCAGGGAGGTACACAGAAGCCGCCCAACTTACTGTAATTAAGTTAACTACAGTAACACTGCCAGTCAGGTACACAGAACCTGCCCAACTTACTGTAATTAAGTTAACTACAGTAGCACTGCCAGTGAGGTACACAGAACCTGCCCAACTTACTGTAATTAAGTTAACTACAGTAACACTGCCAGTCAGGTACACAGAAGCCGCCCTTACCATAACAGACAGTGGTTACCTTACTGAATGTGCGCCCGAAATGGCACCCTATTCTCTATGTAGTGCACCGTATAGGGAATAAAATGCCATTTTGGTAAGCACTTAAGAATACAAAGTAGTAAAATAGAAATGATCAACACAGTCATTACAGTCATTTATCAACATAATGAAGCATGTCGGTTTTTAAAAGGGTTTTTAAACATGACATTTTTCCTCAAAATGTAAGATTATATTCTCGTGGATGAGAATGATTAAATCTCACTGAGATTATTATTGTTATTAATGCACATGTTTGCTACAAGATAATTATAGTAGAGTCATTATCTACATGACATTTCATAAAATGTTTACTTTCTTTCTTATCTTAGATCATAAAAAATATTCTGTGTATTTGTTGTTGTTGTTGTTACCGGGGCCTCCGTTCGTCATTCCATCGTTACATTTGTCCATTTTAAGGTTTATGTGACAAAGCTGTGTTTCATATCATAAACATGTAGTGAAATCAAAGGGAACTTACAAAGTTTGTCTGTTGAGAACAGGGAACCTCATTGTCATGTCTTCCCTCATTGACATGTCTTCCCTCGTTGTCATGTCTTCCCTCATTGACATGTCTTCCCTCATTGACATGTCTTCCCTCATTCACGTCTTCCCTCATTCACATGTCTTCCCTCATTGTCATGTCTTCCCTCATTGACATGTCTTCCCTCATTCACATGTCTTCCCTCATTGTCATGTCTTCCCTCATTGACATGTCTTCCCTCATTGACATGTCTTCCCTCATTAACATGTTTTAACCAGTGTTTCCGCTTAAAAGGTTCTGAGCACAACGCCTGTAGAATCGATGACGGTCACAGAAATGTATGCAACCGGGCTAATATTTCCTACCACTACTCATCTGTTTTGTTCTTGTCAATAAAATCATCCATGTTTTGTTGTCGTTCAAAGCACACATCAGAGACCTATTATTATAATTATAATTATCGTTACTTTAAAAGAAAAGTCAAACACAGCAGCAAACCGGAGACCAAACGGACAGCATTACTTTTACAAATACAGCGATGAGACAGACATTCCAACACACAATATCTTACCCATTATCTTCACTATTATAAATCTGCTTAGCTTTCTTTTCTCTTTTTTTTCTCAAATGGAACATAGATATTAATTAACTAGAATGATGGACATAATATAGTAAGTAGAGCCTTTTTCATCGTGACACAACACATTTCTATGTATCTATCCTATCTACAAATTAATGAAGCTTTAGTTTGACTATGACTTTTACAACAATAGCCAAAACTCAAGCAAATCCCCCTACTGTTATAAATTGCATTCGGGAAAGTATTCAGACCCCTTGACTTGTTTTCACATTTTGTTTTACGTTACAGCTTTATTCAAAAATGTATTTAATAGTTCCCCCCCCCCCCTCATCAATCTACCCACAATACCCCATAATGACATCACAATACCCCATAATGACACCACAATACCCCATAATGACATCACAATACCCCATAATGACATCACAATACCCCATAATGACATCACAAATTCCAAGTTCAGGCATAGAAGTAATAGATTGGCTTAGTCCACTATAATCCAAAGCAATATCATAATGACATCACAATACCCCATAATGACATCACAATACCCCATAATGACATTACAATACCCCATAATGACAAAGCAAAAACATTTTTTTTTTTTTTTAGAAATGTTTGCTAATTTATACAAATAAAAAAACTGAAATATCACATTTACATAAGTATTCAGACCCTTTACCCAGTACTTTGTTGAAGCTCCTTTGACAGCGATTACAGCATTTCTGCAGCATTGTAGTGTCATACATGGGTATGACGCTACAAGCTTGGCACGCCTGTATTTGGGAAGGTTTTCCCATTGTTCTCTGCAGATTCTCTCAAGCTCTGTCAGGTTGGATGGGGAGCGTTGCTGCACAGCTATTTTCAGGTCTCTCCAGAGATGTTTGATCGGGTTCATGTCCGGGGTCTGGCTGGGTCACTCAAGGACATTCAGAGACTTGTCCCGAAGCCACTCCTGCGTTGTGTTGGAAGGTGAACCTTCGCCCCCAGTCTGAGGTATTCAGCGCTCTGGAGAAGGTTTTCACCAATGATCTCTCTATACTTTTTCCGTTCAACTTTTCCTCGATCCTGAATAGTCTCTCAGTTGTTGAGCAACTTCGAGGGTCTGAATACTTATGTAAATACTTGCAAGATATTCTAAAAACCTGTTTTTGCTTTGCCATTATGGAGTATTGTGATGTCATTATGGGGTATTGTGATGTCATTATGGGGTATTGTGATGTCATTATGAGGTATTGTGATGTCATTATGGGGTATTGTGATGTCATTATGAGGTATTGTGATGTCATTATGGGGTATTGTGATGTCATTATGGGGTATTGTGATGTCATTATGGGGTATTGTGATGTCATTATGGAGTATTGTGTGTAGATTGCTTGTGGATGTGTTTAAAAATAATAATAATCTATTTTAGAATAAGGCTGTAATGTAACAAAATGTGGAAAAAGTCAAGGGGTCTGAATACTTTCCGAAGGCACTGTAACTGGCTGGCTGTGATTGTTTCAACAACATGCTCACTGGCCCAGTGTTGCCTAAGCAACAACCTCAGCCATTTACATACTTTACATAGATTTTTTGCAGCTTTTCGTCTTTTAAACTCATGCGTCCCAAATGGTATTCTATAATCAGTGGTTTCCAACTGCAGTATCCCCGCCAGGACATCTATCTGTTGTGGCCCCCAAGACAAGCCAAACTAAATCATCAAGCCACTTGACAAGTTGAATCAGGTGGATTTTTGTCCTGGGATAACAATAACAATGTGTTGATGTTGGGAGTGCTGGAGGACAAGAGTTGGGTCACACTGGGCTATACAGTGCACTACTTTAGACCAGAGCCCTATAGAACCCTATTCCCTATATAGTACACTACTTTAGACCAGAGCCCTATAGAACCCTATTCCCTATATAATACACTACTTTAGACCAGAGCCCTATAGAACCCTATTCCCTATATAGTGCACTACTTTAGACCAGAGCCCTATAGAACCCTATTCCCTATATAGTGCACTACTTTAGACCAGAGCCCTATAGAACCCTATTCCCTATATAGTGCACTACTTTAGACCAGAGCCCTATATAACCCTATTCCCTATATATAGTGCACTACTTTAGACCAGAGCCCTATAGAACCCTATTCCCTATATATAGTGCACTACTTTAGACCAGAGCCCTATAGAACCCTATTCCCTATATAGTGCACTACTTTAGACCAGAGCCCTATAGAACCCTATTCCCTATATAGTGCACTACTTTAGACCAGAGCCCTATAGAACCCTATTCCCTATATAGTGCACTACTTTAGACCAGAACCCTATAGAACCCTATTCCCTATATAGTGCACTACTTTAGACCAGAGCCCTATAGAACCCTATTCCCTATATAGTGCACTACTTTAGACCAGAGCCCTATAGAACCCTATTCCCTATATAGTGCACTACTTTAGACCAGAGCCCTATAGAACCCTATTCCCTATATAGTGCACTACTTTAGACCAGAGCCCTATATAACCCTATTCCCTATATATAGTGCACTACTTTAGACCAGAGCCCTATATAACCCTATTCCCTATATATAGTGCACTACTTTAGACCAGAGCCCTATAGAACCCTATTCCCTATATATAGTGCACTACTTTAGACCAGAGCCCTATAGAACCCTATTCCCTATATATAGTGCACTACTTTAGACCAGAGCCCTATAGAACCCTATTCCCTATATAGTGCACTACTTTAGACCAGAGCCCTATAGAACCCTATTCCCTATATAGTGCACTACTTTAGACCAGAGCCCTATAGAACCCTATTCCCTATATAGTGCACTACTTTAGACCAGAGCCCTATATAACCCTATTCCCTATATATAGTGCACTACTTTAGACCAGAGCCCTATAGAACCCTATTCCCTATATATAGTGCACTACTTTAGACCAGAGCCCTATAGAACCCTATTCCCTATATAGTGCACTACTTTAGACCAGAGCCCTATAGAACCCTATTCCCTATATAGTGCACTACTTTAGACCAGAGCCCTATAGAACCCTATTCCCTATATAGTGCACTACTTTAGACCAGAGCCCTATATAACCCTATTCCCTATATATAGTGCACTACTTTAGACCAGAGCCCTATAGAACCCTATTCCCTATATATAGTGCACTACTTTAGACCAGAGCCCTATAGAACCCTATTCCCTATATATAGTGCACTACTTTAGACCAGAGCCCTATAGAACCCTATTCCCTATATAGTGCACTACTTTAGACCAGAGCCCTATAGAACCCTATTCCCTATATAGTGCACTACTTTAGACCAGAACCCTATAGAACCCTATTCCCTATATAGTGCATTACTTTAGACCAGAGCCCTATAAAACCCTATTCCCTATATAGTGCACTACTTTAGACCAGAACCCTATAGAACCCTATTCCCTATATAGTGCACTACTTTAGACCAGAACCCTATAGAACCCTATTCCCTATATAGTGCACTACTTTAGACCAGAACCCTATAGAACCCTATTCCCTATATAGTGCACTACTTTAGACCAGAACCCTATAGAACCCTATTCCCTATATAGTGCACTACTTTAGACCAGAGCCCTATAGAACCCTATTCCCTATGTAGTACACTACTTTAGACCAGAGCCCTATAGAACCCTATTCCCTATATAGTGCACTACTTTAGACCAGAGCCCTATAGAACCCTATTCCCTATATAGTGCACTACTTTAGACCAGAACCCTATAGAACCCTATTCCCTATATAGTGCACTACTTTAGACCAGAACCCTATAGAACCCTATTCCCTATATAGTGCACTACTTTAGACCAGAACCCTATAGAACCCTATTCCCTATATAGTGCACTACTTTAGACCAGAATCCTATAGAACCCTATTCCCTATATAGTGCAATACTTTAGACCAGAGCCCTATAGAACCCTATTCCCTATATAGTACACTACTTTAGACCAGAACCCTATAGAACCCTATTCCCTACATAGTGCACTGCCTTGGCTTGTTTTTATACAGGATGGATGCCTCAAGTGACACCGCAAATAAAAAGAGAATCATAAGGAAAAAAGTATTGAAAACATTATCAGAGTTTAAACAGCTGCCTTGATATGAATGGTGAAGCTCTGGATGGTTCTGGAATTATAGAATCGGTTCTAGAATTATAGCATCGGTTCTAGAATGTGCAGATTCTATGTACTACTATATAGTATTATATACAGTCTGTCTGTAGGGATGGCGTAAGGCCTTGGAAGATTGGAAAATAAGGCAGCCATGTTTGTTGTTGCTTCCCTTCCTAGGAGTGTCATATTGGTTCTTCACCAGATAAGACTACCAGCACTAGCGAATCCAGCTCCTCTTCCTCATCTTTAAAATCCCTCTCTTCCTAATTGAACAGTACAAGTAGCATATATAGACTGACATTTAAACTGTTCAGATATGAACCAGTATGCCATTGATTTGGTTTCAATATGATGCATGATGGAGATGTCTTAAATTCAGCACCTGGTAGCTTGTGGATGCTACCCTTTCAGTGTTTGGACATGGCAGGCACATTTACTGCTAACATGTCATGTGCTCGTTATTAAGTTGTCTTGGAATGTTGTATTTTTCTGTTTGGATTCACTTTTGAAACACTAAAACAGGATACTACATCCTACAGCAAACGCGTGATTGTGTGATCGTGTGATTATGTGATCGTGTGATCGTGTGATTATGTGATTATGTGATTGTGTGATTATGTGATTATGTGATCGTGTGATTGTGTGATTGTGTGATTATGTGAGTGTGATTATGTGATTATGTGAGTGTGATTATGTGAGTGTGATTATGTGATTATGTGATCGTGTGATTGTGTGATTATGTGAGTGTGATTATGTGATTATGTGAGTGTGATTATGTGATTATGTGATTGTGTGATTATGTGATTATGTGATCGTGTGATTGTGTGATTGTGTGATTATGCGAGTGTGATTATGTGAGTATGTGAGTGTGATTATGCGAGTGTGATTATGTGATTATGTGATCGTGTGATTGTGTGATTATGTGAGTGTGATTATGTGATTATGTGAGTGTGATTATGCGAGTGTGATTATGTGATTATGTGAGTGTGATTATGTGAGTGTGATTATGTGAGTGTGATTATGCGAGTGTGATTATGTGATTATGTGAGTGTGATTATGTGAGTGTGATTATGCGAGTGTGATTATGTGATTATGTGAGTGTGATTATGTGAGTGTGATTATGCGAGTGTGATTATGTGATTATGTGAGTGTGATTATGTGATCGTGTGATCGTGTGATTATGTGAGTGTGATTATGTGATTATGTGAGTGTGATTATGTGAGTGTGATTATGTGATTATGTGAGTGTGATTATGTGAGTGTGATTATGTGATTATGTGAGTGTGATTATGTGATTATGTGAGTGTGATTATGTGATTATGTGATTGTGTGATTATGTGAGTGTGATTATGTGATTATGTGATTGTGTGATTTTGCGCCAGATGTCCTATGTGTTAGATGATTTCTGAATAAAACTATTGCATTATTGAATGAGTACACACAACATAGGAAGATATGGTTTAACTGTGTGATGTTCATTATACTGTACCTTGGGAAATCTACCCCCTATAACAAGTCTGCCACTGAAATGGACCCCTACTCCATATAGTGCAGTACTCTTGATCAGAACCCTAGGGTGGCATTTCAGACACAGAACATGTCTCATGGACCACGTCTCGCTGACCACGCCTCGCTGACCACGTCTCACTGACCACGTCTCGCAGACCACGTCTCGCAGACCACGTCTCGCTGACCACGTCTCACGGACCACGTCTCCCGGACCACGTCTCACGGACCACGTCTCCCAGACCACGTCTCGCGGACCACGTCTCACAGACCACGTCTCACAGACCACGTCTCACAGACCACGTCTCCCGGACCACGTCTCCCAGACCACGTCTCCCAGACCACGTCTCCCAGACCACGTCTCACAGACCACGTCTCCCGGACCACGTCTCCCGGACCACGTCTCCCAGACCACGTCTCCCAGACCACGTCTCACAGACCACGTCTCCCGGACCACGTCTCCCGGACCATATCTTCACTCACTTGAAATATACTCATTGATGATTTCATAGGAAGGTGAAATTAAGTGGTAATGTATTGTGACTCAGATATCTTAACAATAAAAGAGATTTCCAGGTTAGGCTGGCACTTTTCCCTGGACAAACGGCCGAGAGTCCAGAAGTTTCTTTCTTCCCCTGACAAAACAATTAAAAAAACAAAAACCCATAAATATACGTATTTATTTTCAAGCCAGTCTGTATCTGAATTGACACACCCTAGTCCCTATATTGTACACTGCTTCTGACTAGGGCCAATAGGCAAAGACCCATAGTAAACTATATAAGGGAATGAGCTTCAATTCGTTCACACACACAATAACATCATTAGCCCAACATCTCTACGGTAGTAGGCTGGTCTTTGCACTCCAGCCAGTCGAACGAGGAGTTCACAGTATCACTACATATCTGCTGAAACAGAGGATCGTTCTTCAGCTCTTCCAGTGTGGCGTCTTCGTACTGTTCTTGCTGCTGATTGGACGGATCGAACAGGAGGTCAGCGTCCAACGTGTTCAGGTCTGTGATGCTACTGGAGAGGTCGGAGGTCAGCCTGATGTCGTCGGTGAAGTCGGACGCCACAGCGGCGTTGAGTTCCGAGGTCACCTGACCAACCAGCTGAGAGCTAGGGTTGAGGCCTTCAGCGTGGAGATTGAGGCCGTCCTCACCTAACAGGTCTTTGACAGTGCTGTTGAAGTCTAGCTGTTGTTGTGCCTTGTCTTCTTCATCCTGTTGTTGTTGCTGTTGCTGGGTGGTGATGGGCTGGAGGAGTTGGAACCCGGCCTGGGGACTCTGGAGCTGGGGACTCTGGAGCTGGGTGTGGGGAATCTGGAGCTGGGGATTCTGGAGCTGGGGACTCTGGAGCTGGGTGTGGGGACTCTGGAGCTGGGTGTGGGGACTCTGGAGCTGGGGTCTTTGGAGCTGGGTGTGGGGACTCTGGAGCTGGGTGTGTGGACTCTGGAGCTGGGGACTCTGGAGCTGGGTGTGTGGACTCTGGAGCTGGGCCTGGGGAATGTGGAGCTGGGGGTGGGGACTCTGGAGCTGGGTGTGGGGACTCTGGAGCTGGGGACTCTGGAGCTGGGGACTCTGGAGCTGGGGACTCTGGAGCTGGGTGTGTGGACTCTGGAGCTGGGCCTGGGGAATGTGGAGCTGGGGGTGGGGACTCTGGAGCTGGGTGTGGGGAATGTGGAGCTGGGGACTCTGGAGCTGGGGACTCTGGAGCTGGGTGTGGGGAATCTGGAGCTGGGGACTCTGGAGCTGGGTGTGGGGAATCTGGAGCTGGGGACTCTGGAGCTGGGGAATCTGGAGCTGGGTGTGGGGACTCTGGAGCTGGGTGTGGGGACTCTGGAGCTGGGTGTGGGGACTCTGGAGCTGGGGTCTTTGGAGCTGGGTGTGGGGACTCTGGAGCTGGGTGTGGGGACTCTGGAGCTGGGGACTCTGGAGCTGGGTATGTGGACTCTGGAGCTGGGCCTGGGGAATGTGGAGCTGGGGGTGGGGAATGTGGAGCTGGGTGTGGGGAATGTGGAGCTGGGGCTGAGGACTCTGGAGCTGGGCCTGGGGAGTGTGGAGCTGGGGACTCAGGAGCTGGGGACTCAGGAGCAGCCTAGCCTGGGTTTGTAGTAGCTGGAGATGGAGCTGTCCTGAGGCCTCCTGAAGCTCCTGGATCTGCTGTAGCTCCAGGTCCACATCCTCACCACCAGGGCCTGATTGTGCTTGGTTGAAGCTCATCTCCCCACCGCCTCCTCCGGTACTGGTGAGATAACCCCCGTGCTGCTGGAGCTCGAAAGAGGCAGGGCTGGAGATGACAGTCTGCAGCTGAGACTGGTGGGCGTTCCCCCCTCCTCCTCCATCTCCCCCAGGGGCAGTCTGACTCTGAGACTGGGTCTCCAGCATCTGGGTGAGGTTCATGCGGGCGGTATAGTTGGAAGGGAGGTTGTTGATGCCCAGGCCCCTCACAGTGTCGTTCACGTCAGAGTCCATCTTACTCAGGAGGACGTTGGTGATCTTAGTGGCATTACTCTGGTTCTGTCCCTGGATGCCCTGCATCTCCACAACGCTCTGCATCATGATGTTTAAGGGCACCGATTGGCTGCGCTGGGCCATGCTGTGGAGGTTGCCGCCCACCGATTGGCTGTTGGACAGAATGATGAGTATTTCCTGTGAGGTCATTGGGGAACTAAACTGCGAGACAACCAATCGAGTGGTAGTGCCGGCGTCGGGGGTTGTGTCGGTACCGCTGAAGGTCATGTCACTCACGGCGGGGCTGACGCTACGGCAACGGAACGCCCCGCCCCCTGATGACAAGGCTCCACCCTTGCTGTCCAAAGGGGCGGGCACAGCGAAGCTCTCGTCCTGTTTGATTGCCGTGTTGGTGGGTGTGGTCGATACGCTGGTCAACTGCTGTTGCGCCGGAGAGATGGGGGTGAGATGTCCAAAATGGCTGCCGTCCCGCTGTCTGGACTGGGCCTGGGAAGACTGGCCACTGTGGCCCGGGACAGCGAAGGCGTGCGGCTTACGGAAATGGTCATCCACTAGATCCTGGTAACTAGGCAGGAGTCCACCAAGGCTGTGGTTAGAGATGGATAACCCGGACCCGGAACCTGCTCCGACTCCTCCAGTAGCTTCAGTACCACTACTGTTGTAGCGGTTGTTGATCCACTCGAGTTTAGCCTTATCAGGGTGCGTGGCCATGGGTCTCTGCATGGGCTTGATGGGACTGGAGGAGACAGACACCACGGAGGCATTGTGGTAACCCCCTGCCATGCTGGAGTTGATAGGGGTGAAGGCAAACGGGTTCCTGCACTCCACCGGGCTGGGAGGGATGCCGCTAGAACAGTTAGACAGAGCGCTTATAGGGGTGTGTCGTCCTCCTAGAGGCCCCTCCACGGGTGTGATAGGGGCCATGCTGTGATGGCAACAGGGGCTCTCTCTGGTCAGCTCGTGCCCACTGAGAGTCATCTCCGTGGGGGTAGGGGTTGGAGTCAGGGTAGGGGTCTGGATGGGGGTAATGCTGCTATGGGCAGACTGGTAGAAAGAGGAACTATCCTCCTGGTGGTGAGTGTTGAGGATGGGCCCCTGGGGGCCCCCAGGCTGTCCCTGGAGAGAGATATTATCCACACAGCTACTGAACAACGGCTGGAGGCCCTTCAGCTTCATCTGTTCCTCCATCTGAACCAGTTCCTCCACTATGCTGTCCTGGGTCATATCGTCATCGTTAAAGGAGAAGTAGTCCATGGTGGAGCCGTGCTGGGAGGCTGAGGAGGCAAAGTCCACCATCTCCTGGTGAAGGCCAGATAACTGATCAGAGGAGTCTGAGGTCTGGGACATGATGTTGGAGAGTTGGTGTTGGTTCATGGTGGAGCCGTGCTGGGAGGCTGAGGAGGCAAAGTCCACCATCTCCTGGTGAAGACCAGATAACTGATCAGAGGAGTCTGAGGTCTGGGACATGATGTTGGAGAGTTGGTGTTGGTTCATGGTGGAGCCGTGCTGGGAGGCTGAGGAGGCAAAGTCCACCATCTCCTGGTGAAGACCAGATAACTGATCAGAGGAGTCTGAGGTCTGGGACGTGATGTTGGAGAGTTGGTGTTGGTTCATGGTGGAGCCGTGCTGGGAGGCTGAGGAGGCAAAGTCCACCATCTCCTGGTGAAGACCAGATAACTGATCAGAGGAGTCTGAGGTCTGGGACATGATGTTTGGGAGTTGGTGTTGGTTCATGGTGGAGCCGTGCTGGGAGGCTGAGGAGGCAAAGTCCACCATCTCCTGGTGAAGGCCAGATAACTGATCAGAGGAGTCTGAGGTCTGGGACATGATGTTGGAGAGTTGGTGTTGGTCGGTAGAACCCAGGGCCTGCTGCTTGGTGTGGTCTGCTGCGATCTAGAACAGAATGAAATAGAACATAACTTTATTGACAATCAAAAGGAGCAGGGACAATGTTTTATTGGTATTACCCAACAAGGATGATTTCAAAAAACATCAAATGACATTTTAATAAGAAATGTGTCCGGTCAATTGTTATAATATCGTGGAATGACACTTTAACAAACGATGGTAAACTACACAAATGAAAAATAGTTAGCCTGATATACTGTACTAGAGACCCATAGAGACCCATGTACTAGAGACCCATAGAGACCCATAGAGACCCATGTACTAGAGACCCATAGAGACCCATAGAGACCCATGTACTAGAGACCCATAGAGACCCATAGAGACCCATGTACTAGAGACCCATAGAGACCCATAGAGACCCATGTACTAGAGACCCATAGAGACCCATGTACTAGAGACCCATAGAGACCCATGTACTAGAGACCCATAGAGACCCATGTACTAGAGACCCATAGAGACCCATGTACTAGAGACCCATAGAGACCCATAGAGACCCATAGAGACCCATAGAGACCCATGTACTAGAGACCCATAGAGACCCATAGAGACCCATGTACTAGAGACCCATAGAGACCCATAGAGACCCATGTACTAGAGACCCATAGAGACCCATGTACTAGAGACCCATAGAGACCCATAGAGACCCATGTACTAGAGACCCATAGAGACCCATGTACTAGAGACCCATAGAGACCCATAGAGACCCATGTACTAGAGACCCATAGAGACCCATGTACTAGAGACCCATAGAGACCCATGTACTAGAGACCCATAGAGACCCATGTACTAGAGACCCATAGAGACCCATGTACTAGAGTCCCATAGAGACCCATGTACTAGAGACCCATAGAGACCCATAGTGGGTCATAATAAGCACTCACGGTCTGAGTGAAGGCCTGTTTCTGCAGCTCCTCCACATATCCTGCGGCTGACTCTTCCAACATTGTGCTTTTCATGTTCCCCATCGCAGAGACAGAGTGTTGTTGTGCTTCTACTGCCATCACAGAGACAGAGTGTTGCTGTGCTCCTACTGCAATCACAGAGACAGAGTGTTGCTGTGCTTCTACTGCCATCACAGAGACAGAGTGTTGCTGTGCGCCTACTGCCATCACAGAGACAGAGTGTTGCTGTGCTCCTACTGCCATCGCAGAGACAGAGTGTTGTTGTGCTTCTACTGCCATCACAGAGACAGAGTGTTGCTGTGCTTCTACTGCCATCGCAGAGACAGAGTGTTGCTGTGCTCCTACTGTCCCTGCTGTGATCTGCTGTAGTAAGGCCTGTTGCTGTTTCTGCTGTTGTTGCTGTTGTTGCTGTTGTTGCTGCTGTTGCTGCTCAGACACTGCGGTGGTGGTTGTACCAGAGGCTTCAGTGCTGCTGGTGTGACTGCTGACAGTGCTGAGACGTAGAGTTAGAGAGGACTGGTCTTCCTGTTTAACTAGCAGCAACGAGGAGGACTGGGGCTTCACACTGACAGTCTGAGAGGAGAAGGAGGAGATCTCTGCGTTCGCGACGGGCGAGTCAGACGGCGCCAGGATCTGCGTGGGCACTAGGTGTTGTTTCACCGTCACTCGACAGGGGGCGCTCTCCGGTCGGGCCGGTGTGCTTTGTCTGGCTGGGACCCTCTTGACAGCGGCGGTAACCACTGGTTTGGGGTCAAAGGTCACACCCAAAGGTTGCTGGGAGATGAAGACACGCTTCACAGGGATTACGTGGGAGGAATCCAGACCAGGGCCGGTTCGCTTCTGGGGACTCATAGAACGTGACGCACAGGGGGAGGAGTCTCTAGCAGACAGTAGGCTAACAGCCGATAAGCCATTGGACGAGGAGGACTTTCCGCTGATGCTAGGAGTGTTCCGATTGGCCGAGGGCACAACAGTCAGATAAAAAGGACTTTCTTGGTGACAGTTGGCGGTGCTGCTGTTGTTATTGCTGTCCTGCTTGGTCTCTACCCTAATAGTCGCTGCATTGGTGGCAGAGGTGGGAGGGGAGCTAGAGGAAGGGTAGCTTTTGCTCCTGGCGGCAACTCTTTCAGGTCCTGGGGAGCATATGACCAGGAGCGAGGGTTCGCTGGACGCTCGGTACTCAGTGGCCCTCTCTGGACGATTGGACCCACCGGGGGACTTCTGTATGGTGCTCAGTTTATCAGAGTTAACGCCCGGGTTATTGTCAGTGATGATGGCCTCAGGAGCCACTGTGGAGACTGGGGCGCCAGGCCGTACTGCAGGGCATTGTGGGGTGGCTGTGGGGCCTCCCTGGCTCTGTCCCTGTTGCTGGACCTCCTCTAGGGCAGCGATGGTGGTAAAGGTGGTGGTGGTTCCCACCCCGGCCGAGGCTGAAGCTGGCCTGAGGACCATACTTTTACTGCTGGTACTGATAGTGTTGCTCGGGGTCAGGGAGATGGCTGTCATCTTGACCACGTTGACGTGGGAGCTGAGCTGGGGCTGGATCACGTGGTGGGTTTTCATGGGGCTGTTGGTGATGAGCAGGGTGGGGGGCGAACGCAGGGTGATGGCCCCCGTGGCAGAGGGCTTGGGGAGGATCTGGGGGTACCTGTGGCGTCAGGAGATGGAAAGAATTTATTAACACAAACAAAGGCAACTGAACTTTATAGGGCTGGTTTCTTGGACTAAAAAACACGCTCAATGGAGAATGTTCATTGAATTAGCTTTTTAGCTACAAGGGCTATGATTGAGGGATGCTACTGCATCTAGAACCTGAAAGGGTTCTTCGGCTGTCCACATAGGAGAACCTTTTGAAGAACCTTTTTTGGTTGAAGTTAGAACCTCCAGTTAGAACTCTTTTGGTTCCAGTTAGAACCTCCAGTTAGAACCCTTTTGGTTCAAGTTAGAACCCTTTTAGTTCCAGTTAGAACCCTTTTGGGTTCCGTGTAGAACCCTTTCCACAGAGGGTTGTAAGAATATTCTGAAGATAAATACACAACGCAGAGGACCAGAGGTCAATACAGTACTAAAGGTCAAGAGGACGAGAGGTCAATACAGTACTAAAGGTCAAGAGGACCAGAGGTCAATACAGTACTAAAGGTCAAGAGGACGAGAGGTCAATACAGTACTAAAGGTCAAGAGGACCAGAGGTCAATACAGTACTAAAGGTCAAGAGGACGAGAGGTCAATACAGTACTAAAGGTCAAGAGGACCAGAGGTCAATACAGTACTAAAGGTCAAGAGGACCAGAGGTCAATACAGTACTAAAGGTCAAGAGGACCAGAGGTCAATACAGTACTAAAGGTCAAGAGGATGAGAGGTCAATACAGTACTAAAGGTCAAGAGGACCAGAGGTCAATACAGTACTAAAGGTCAAGAGAACCAGAGGTCAATACAGTACTAAAGGTCAAGAGGACGAGAGGTCAATACAGTACTAAAGGTCAAGAGGACGAGAGGTCAATACAGTACTAAAGGTCAAGAGGACGAGAGGTCAATAGGGTACTAAAGGTCAAGAGGACGAGAGGTCAATACAGTACTAAAGGTCAAGAGGACGAGAGGTCAATACAGTACTAAAGGTCAAGAGGACGAGAGGTCAATAGGGTACTAAAGGTCAAGAGGACGAGAGGTCAATACAGTACTAAAGGTCATTGGAAATAGTGTTGTTTTTTTATGTAATAGGGGATTAATGATCAATGGGTCAGAGACATGAGAGGAATTTCAGTCCGGGACTCATAGCTACATGGTAAGTTCTCATTGGTATACATTGAGCCTGAAATAGGATACTTGTTATTTGGCCATTGGCCCAGTTTTATTGCAAGGAATTCTAATTGGTCAACCACAGGCTGGGGTTGGGTTATAAAACTACATCCTGTCACTTTGTTCACTGGAGATAGTCACTGAGAGAGAATCACTGAGAGAGAATCACTGTGGAAAGAATCACTGAAGAGAATCACTGAGAGAGAATCACTGAGGAGAGAATCACTGAGGAGAGAATCACTGTGGAAAGAATCACTGAGAGAGAATCACTGTGGAGAGAATCACTGAGGAGAGAATCACTGTGGAAAGAATCACTGTGGAAAGAATCACTGTGGAAAGAATCACTGAGGAGAGAATCACTGTGGAAAGAATCACTGAAGAGAGAATCACTGAGAGAGAATCCCTGAGGAGAGAATCACTGTGGAAAGAATCACTGAAGAGAATCACTGAGGACAGGGGAGAATCAATACCTACCTCTCAGCATAACATCCATGATTTGTCTTCTTTGAATAATTGTTTTTTTTTTCTCCCCTGATTTGCTTTGGGGTCTGTGTCCTTGAAGAGTAACATCAACTGCTAACAGGGTTCTACATGGAACCCAAAAGGGTTCTACCAGGAACCAAAAAGGGTTATCATATGGGGACAGCTGAGGAACCCTTTTGGAATCCTTTTTACTAAGAGTGTAGGGTGGGCTTAATCTGTGTCCGGAAAACCATAAATGGTGATGATGATTCTCATTATTACCTGTGCCTAGCCAGGCGGTCTCCCACGGGGCTGGCTGAGATGTTCTGGGGCGTTTTAGGGGACTGTCTGTGGGTCAGAGACTGGGTGTGGGTGACCACCTGGAAGTTAACCGTTGGCATGACCTTCCCCTCGGCGGACCCCACCGGGCTAGGGGATGTCATCAGCTGCCTGCTCCTCTGGACCTGCCGGGAGAAACACACAGTGGGAACATGTTAGACGACGGCCGCTTGTAAATGCCAAGGGTCAGGGGTTCGATTCCCGAGGCCACCCATACGTAAAATGTATTCAGTGTGACTGTAAGCATCTGTTAAAAGATCTAGATGACTTATTATTATTATTACTGGTGAAGGAGGAAGTAACACTCCTCAGGCATAGAATATGGGCCCACGGTCATGTAGATCTGGGCCCAAGGTCATGTAGATCTGAGCCCAAGGTCATGTAGATCTGGGCCCAAGGTCATGAAGATCTGGGCCCAAGGTCATGTAAATCTGGGCCCAAGGTCATGTAGATCTGGGCCCAAGGTCATGTAGATCTGGGCCCCAGGTCATGTAGATCTGAGCCCAAGGTCATGTAGATCTGGGCCCCAGGTCATGTAGATCTGAGCCCAAGGTCATGTAGATCTGGGCCCAAGGTCATGTAGATCTGGGCCCAAGGTCATGTAGATCTGGGCCCAAGGTCATGTAGATCTGACCAAATAGCAGAATTGTTCAGGAGCTATCCATCGCAGCGACATTCTTGACATTCAATAAATTGTTGCCTTATCTTTCCTTTTAAAACTGAGCATGTCGTCTAAAACCAGTATCAATCTTGTCTGATCTGTGTGTGTATCTGTGTGTGTGTATCTGTGCGTGTATCTGTGTGTGTGTGTATCTGTGTGTGTATCTGTGTGTGTGTGTGTATCTGTGTGTGTGTGTATCTGTGCGTGTGTGTATCTGTGTGTGTGTATCTGTGCGTGTATCTGTGTGTGTGTGTATCTGTGTGTGTGTGTATCTGTGTGTGTGTGTATCTGTGTGTGTGTATCTGTGTGTGTGTATCTGTGTGTGTGTATCTGTGTGTGTGTGTATCTGTGCATACATATGTTATCCCATCGTACCGTGATGGGGCTGGGGACGGCTGCCACCACAATACCAATGGTAGGTTGTGGTGAAAGCAAAGCAGGACTTCCACAGGGGATAGCTGGCCCTGGGGTGCTGGCCTCGGTCCTCCTGGCCTGGTTCTGTCCCTGGGCCTCTCCAGGCAGGGGGGACTGGAGCTTCTGCTCCTGCTGTTTCTTCTGGATCTTCCTCTGGAGCTGCTGCTTGGCGTCTACCGAGGGAGAGGCAAGCGTCTTCACCTGCGGCTGGAAGGAAGAGGCCTCGGACGTGGGCACGAACGCAGAGGTTGGCGTGGGAGTCTTCAGACCTGGTGAGATATACAGATGAGAAAAGAGATTTCTCAACACGCCTGAGAAACGGGTTTTAAAAAATGTGTTGAACCAACTACAGCTTGACACACGAGCAAGACTCACAACTTCGTTCCCATCAACAGCCCGACACCTAGCCCCGTTACCCGTGGTTGTCTGCTTAGCGTTGCCACGGACTTGGTGCCAATGTAGTGACCGTTGAGTGACTATTGACTGTCTCTACCACCATCCCCATTAGCCATGCCTACCTGTACCTTCCATACCACCATCCCCATTAGCCATGCCTACCTGTACCTTCCATACCACCATCCCCATTAGCCATGCCTACCTGTACCTCCCATACCACCATCCCCATTAGCCATGCCTATCTGTACCTTCCAACCCACCATCCCCATTAGCCATGCCTACCTGTACCTTCCATACCACCATCCCCATTAGCCATGCCTACCTGTGGGAGCCCCAGTCATGACGGTGAGGGCAGCCATAGACTTGGTTCCTATGTAGTGACTGTTGAGCAGGAAGCGAGCCAGGTCCTCCACAGCATCAAACTGTCTGCCGAGGACCTTCTGAGCCCACTCACACACCAAGCCACAGGCCGCTGAGCGCATCTCATCCTCGGCACTGGGAGACTGGCCCGACGACGGCTCCATCGGCTCACACTGGGAAGAAGAGGGTTAATTAAGTAGGGGAAGAGTTCAGATATGATATCATGTCTGGAGTTTGGGAAAGAGGTCATTCAGATATGATATCCTGTCTGGAATTTAGGGAAGAGGTCATTCAGAAATGATATCCTGTCTGGAGTTTGGGGAAGAGGTCATTCAGATATGATATCCTGTCTGGAGTTTAGGGAAGAGGTCATTCAGATATGAAATCGTCTGGAGTTTGGGTGGATTTACTAGGAATGAGGTCAATTCCATTTAAATTCAGATCTAAACTGAAATTCAAATTTTCCTCAACTTGCTTCTCAGTGAGATTTGGAATTGGATTATCAGTTTACGTCCTCAATTGAAATGGAACTGACCCCAACCCCGATGAAATGGAACTGACCCCAACCCTGATGAAATGGAACTGACCCCAACCCCGATGAAATCGAACTGACCCCAACCATGATGAAATGGAACTGACAACAACCCTGATGAAATGGAACTGACCCCAACCCTGATGAAATGGAACTGACCCCAACCCCGATGAAATGGAACTGACCCCAACCCTGATGAAAGGGGAAATGACCCCAACTCTGATGAAATGGAACTGACCCCAACCCTGATGAAATGGAACTGACCCCAACCCCGATGAAATAGAAATGACCCCAACCCTGATGAAAGGGGAACTGACCCCAACTCTGATGAAATGGAACTGACCCCAACCCTGATGAAATGGAACTGACCCCAACCCCGATGAAATGGAACTGACCCCAACCCTGATGAAATGGAACTGACCCCAACCCTGATGAAATGGAACTGACCCCAACCCCGATGAAATGGAACTAACCCCAACCCTGATGAAAGGGGAACTGACCCCAACTCTGACGAAATGGAACTGACCCCAACCCTGATGAAATGGAACTGACCCCAACCCTGATGAAATGGAACTGACCCCAAACCTGACGAAATGGAACTGACCCCAACCCTGGCGAAATGGAACTGACCCCAACCCCGACGAAATGGAACTGACCCCAACCCCGATGAAATGGAACTGACCCTAACCCCGATGAAATGGAACTGACCCCAACCCTGATGAAATGGAACTGACCCCAACTCTGACGAAATGCAACTGACCCCAACCCTGACGAAATGGAACTGACCCCAACCATGATGAAATGGAACTGACCCCAACCCCGATGAAATGGAACTGACCCCAACCATGATGAAATGGAACTGACCCCAACCCTGATGAAATGGAACTGACCCCAACCATGATGAAATGGAACTGACCCCAACCCTGATGAAATGGAACTGACCCCAACCTTGATGAAATGGAACTGACCCCAACTCTGATGAAATGGAACTGACCCCAACCATGATGAAATGGAACTGACCCCAACCCCGATGAAATGGAACTGACCCCAACCATGATGAAATGGAACTGACCCCAACCCCGATGAAATGGAACTGACCCCAACCCTGATGAAATGGAACTGACCCCAACCCTGATGAAATGGACCTGACCCCAACCCTGACGAAATGGAACTGACCCCAGCCCTGACGAAATGGAACTGACCCCAACCCTGACGAAATGGAACTGACCCCAACCCAGACGAAATGGAACTGACCCCAACCCCGACGAAATGGAACTGACCCCAATCATGATGAAATGGAACTGACCCCAACCCCGATGAAATAGAAATGACCCCAACCCTGACGAAATGGAACTGACCCCAACCCTGAAGAAATGGAACTGACCCCAACCCTGACGAAATGGAACTGACCCCAACCCTGACGAAATGGAACTGACCCCAACCCTCACGAAATGGAACTGACCCTAACCCTGACGAAATGGAACTGACCCCAACCCCGATGAAATGGAACTGACCCCAACCCCGATGAAATGGAACTGACCCCAACTCTGATGAAATGGAACTGACCCCAACCCCGACGAAATGGAACTGACCCCAACCCTGACGAAATGGAACTGACCCCAACCCTGATGAAATGGAACTGACCCCAACCCCGATGAAATGGAACTGACAACAACCCCGATGAAATGGAACTGACCCCAACCCTGATGAAATGGAACTGACCCCAACCCCGATGAAATGGTACTGACCCCAACCCCGATGAAATGGAACTGACCCCAACCCCGACGAAATGGAACTGACCCCAACCCTGACGAAATGGAACTGACCCCAACCCTGATGAAATGGAACTGACCCCAACCCTGATGAAATGCAACTGACCCAAACCCTGACGAAATGGTACTGACCCGAACCCTGACGAAATGGTACTGACCCCAACCCCCTGAAATGGAACTGACCCCAACCCCGATGAAATGGAACCGACCCCAACCCCGATGAAATGGAACTGACCCCAACCCCGATGAAATGGAACTGACCCCAACTCTGATGAAATGGAACTGACCCCAACTCTGATGAAATGGAACTGACCCCAACCCTGACGAAATGGAACTGACCCCAACCCTGACGAAATGGAACTGACCCCAACCATGATGAAATGGAACTGACCCCAACCCGATGAAATGGAACTGACCCCAACCATGATGAAATGGAACTGACCCCAACCCCGATGAAATGGAACTGACCCCAACCCTGATGAAATGGAACTGACCCCAACCTTGATGAAATGGAACTGACCCCAACCCTGATGAAATGCAACTGACCCCAACCCTGACGAAATGGTACTGACCCCAACCCTGACGAAATGGTACTGACCCCAACCCCCTGAAATGGAACTGACCCCAACCATGATGAAATGGAACTGACCCCAACCCCGATGAAATGGTACTGACCCCAACCCTGAAGAAATGGAACTGACCCCAACCCTGACAAAATGGAACTGACCCCAACACTGACGAAATGGAACTGACCCCAACCCTGACGAAATGGAACTGACCCCAACCCCGATGAAATGGAACTGACCCCAACCCCGATGAAATGGAACTGACCCCAACCCCGATGAAATGGAACTGACCCCAACTCTGATGAAATGGAACTGACCCCAACCCCGACGAAATGGAACTGACCCCAACTCTGACGAAATGGAACTGACCCCAACCCTGATGAAATGGAACTGACCCCAACTATGATGAAATGGAACTGACCCCAACCCCGACGAAATGGAACTGACCCCAACTCTGACGAAATGGAACTGACCCCAACCCTGACGAAATGGAACTGACCCCAACCCTGACAAAATGGAACTGACCCCAACCCTGACGAAATGGAACTGACCCCAACCCTGACGAAATGGAACTGACCCCAACCCTGATGAAAGGGGAACTGACCCCAACCCCGATGAAATGGAACTGACCCCAACCCCGACGAAATGGAACTGACCCCAACCCTGACGAAATGGAACTGACCCCAACCCTGATGAAATGGAACTGACCCCAACCCCGATGAAATGGAACTGACAACAACCCCGATGAAATGGAACTGACCCCAACCCCGATGAAATGGTACTGACCCCAACCCCGATGAAATGGAACTGACCCCAACCCCGACGAAATGGAACTGACCCCAACCCTGACGAAATGGAACTGACCCAAACCCTGATGAAATGGAACTGACCCCAACCCTGATGAAATGCAACTGACCCCAACCCTGACGAAATGGTACTGACCCCAACCCTGACGAAATGGTACTGACCCCAACCCCCTGAAATGGAACTGACCCCAACCCCGATGAAATGGAACCGACCCCAACCCCGATGTAATGGAACTGACCCCAACCCCAATGAAATGGAACTGACCCCAACTCTGATGAAATGGAACTGACCCCAACTCTGATGAAATGGAACTGACCCCAACCCTGACGAAATGGAACTGACCCCAACACTGACGAAATGGAACTGACCCCAACCCTGACGAAATGGAACTGACCCCAACCATGATGAAATGGAACTGACCCCAACCCCGATGAAATGGAACTGACCCCAACCATGATGAAATGGAACTGACCCCAACCCCGATGAAATGGAACTGACCACAACCCTGATGAAATGGAACTGACCCCAACCTTGTTGAAATGGAACTGACCCCAACCCTGATGAAATGCAACTGACCACAACCCTGACGAAATGGTACTGACCCCAACCCTGACGAAATGGTACTGACCCCAACCCCCTGAAATGGAACTGACCCCAACCATGATGAAATGGAACTGACCCCAACCCCCGATGAAATGGAACTAACCTCAATCATGATGAAATGGAAATGACCCCAACCCCGATGAAATAGAACTGACCCCAAACATGATGAAATGGAACTGACCCCAACCCTGAAGAAATGGAACTGACCCCAACCCTGACGAAATGGAACTGACCCCAACCCTGACGAAATGGAACTGACCCCAACCCTGACGAAATGGAACTGACCCCAACCCCGATGAAATGGAACTGACCCCAACCATGATGAAATGGAACTGACCCCAACCCCGATGAAATGGAACTGACCCCAATCATGATGAAATGGAACTGACCCCAACCCCGATGAAATAGAACTGACCCCAAACATGATGAAATGGAACTGACCCCAACCCTGAAGAAATGGAACTGACCCCAACCCTGACGAAATGGAACTGACCCCAACCCTGACGAAATGGAACTGACCCCAACCCTGACGAAATGGAACTGACCCCAACCCCGATGAAATGGAACTGACCCCAACCCCGATGAAATGGAACTGACCCCAACTCTGATGAAATGGAACTGACCCCAACCCCGACGAAATGGAACTGACCCCAACTCTGACGAAATGGAACTGACCCCAACCCTGATGAAATGGAACTGACCCCAACTCTGATGAAATGGAACTGACCCCAACCCCGACGAAATGGAACTGACCCCAACTCTGACGAAATGGAACTGACCCCAACCCTGACGAAATGGAACTGACCCCAACCCTGACGAAATGGAACTGACCCCAACCCTGATGAAAGGGGAACTGACCCCAACCCCGATGAAATGGAACTGACCCCAACCCCGATGAAATGGAACTGACCCCAACCCCGACGAAATGGAACTGACCCCAACTCTGACGAAATGGAACTGACCCCAACCCTGACGAAATGGAACTGACCCCAACCCTGACGAAATGGAACTGACCCCAACCCTGACGAAATGGAACTGACCCCAACCCTGATGAAAGGGAAACTGACCCCAACTCTGATGAAATGGAACTGACCCCAACCCTGATGAAATGGAACTGACCCCAACTCTGACGAAATGGAACTGACCCCAACTCTGACGAAATGGAACTTACCACAACTCTGATGAAATGGAACTGACCCCAACCCTGACGAAATGGAACTGACCCCAACCCTGACGAAATGGAACTGACCCCAACCCACGACGAAATGGAACTGACCCCAACCCTGATGAAATGGAACTGACCCCAACCATGATGAAATGGAACTGACCCCAACCCCGATGAAATGGAACTGACCCCAATCATGATGAAATGGAACTGACCCCAACCCCGATGAAATGGAACTGACCCCAACCATGATGAAATGGAACTGACCCCAACCCTGAAGAAATGGAACTGACCCCAACCCTGACGAAATGGAACTGACCCCAACCCTGACGAAATGGTACTGACCCCAACCCCGATGAAATGGAACTGACCCCAACCCCGATTAAATGGAACTGACCCCAACCCTGAAGAACTGGGAACTGACCCCAACCCTGATGAAATGGAACTGACCCCAACCCCGACGAAATGGAACTGACCCCAACCCTGACGAAATGGAACTGGCCCCAACCCTGATGAAATGGAACTGACCCCAACCCCGATGAAATGGAACTGACAACAACCCCGATGAAATGGAACTGACCCCAACCCTGATGAAATGGAACTGACCCCAACCCCGATGAAATGGAACTGACCCCAACCCTGACGAAATGGAACTGACCCCAACCCTGATGAAATGGAACTGACCCCAACCCTGATGAAATGCAACTGACCCCAACCCTGACGAAATGCAACTGACCCCAACCCTGACAAAATGGTACTGACCCCAACCCCCTGAAATGGAACTGACCCCAACCATGATGAAATGGAACTGACCCCAACCCCGATGAAATGGAACTGACCCCAATCATGATGAAATGGAACTGACCCCAACCCCGATGAAATGGAACTGACCCCAACCATGATGAAATGGAACTGACCCCAACCCTGAAGAAATGGAACTGACCCCAACCCTGACGAAATGGAAATGACCCCAACCCTGACGAAATGGTACTGACCCCAACCCCGATGAAATGGAACTGACCCCAACCCTGACGAAATGGAACTGACCCCAACCCTGACGAAATGGAACTGACCCCAACCCCGACGAAATGGAACTGACCCCAACCCCGATGAAATGGAACTGACCCCAACCCTGACGAAATGGAACTGACCCCAACCCTGATGAAATGGAACTGACCCCAACCCCGATGAAATGGAACTGACAACAACCCCGATGAAATGGAACTGACCCCAACCCCGATGAAATGGTACTGACCCCAACCCCGATGAAATGGAACTGACCCCAACCCCGACGAAATGGAACTGACCCCAACCCTGACGAAATGGAACTGACCCAAACCCTGATGAAATGGAACTGACCCCAACCCTGATGAAATGCAACTGACCCCAACCCTGACGAAATGGTACTGACCCCAACCCTGACGAAATGGTACTGACCCCAACCCCCTGAAATGGAACTGACCCCAACCCCGAAGAAATGGAACTGACCCCAACCCCGATGTAATGGAACTGACCCCAACCCCAATGAAATGGAACTGACCCCAACTCTGATGAAATGGAACTGACCCCAACTCTGATGAAATGGAACTGACCCCAACCCTGACGAAATGGAACTGACCCCAACACTGACGAAATGGAACTGACCCCAACCCTGACGAAATGGAACTGACCCCAACCATGATGAAATGGAACTGACCCCAACCCCGATGAAATGGAACTGACCCCAACCATGATGAAATGGAACTGACCCCAACCCCGATGAAATGGAACTGACCACAACCCTGATGAAATGGAACTGACCCCAACCTTGTTGAAATGGAACTGACCCCAACCCTGATGAAATGCAACTGACCACAACCCTGACGAAATGGTACTGACCCCAACCCTGACGAAATGGTACTGACCCCAACCCCCTGAAATGGAACTGACCCCAACCATGATGAAATGGAACTGACCCCAACCCCCGATGAAATGGAACTAACCTCAATCATGATGAAATGGAAATGACCCCAACCCCGATGAAATAGAACTGACCCCAAACATGATGAAATGGAACTGACCCCAACCCTGAAGAAATGGAACTGACCCCAACCCTGACGAAATGGAACTGACCCCAACCCTGACGAAATGGAACTGACCCCAACCCTGACGAAATGGAACTGACCCCAACCCCGATGAAATGGAACTGACCCCAACCATGATGAAATGGAACTGACCCCAACCCCGATGAAATGGAACTGACCCCAATCATGATGAAATGGAACTGACCCCAACCCCGATGAAATAGAACTGACCCCAAACATGATGAAATGGAACTGACCCCAACCCTGAAGAAATGGAACTGACCCCAACCCTGACGAAATGGAACTGACCCCAACCCTGACGAAATGGAACTGACCCCAACCCTGACGAAATGGAACTGACCCCAACCCCGATGAAATGGAACTGACCCCAACCCCGATGAAATGGAACTGACCCCAACTCTGATGAAATGGAACTGACCCCAACCCCGACGAAATGGAACTGACCCCAACTCTGACGAAATGGAACTGACCCCAACCCTGATGAAATGGAACTGACCCCAACTCTGATGAAATGGAACTGACCCCAACCCCGACGAAATGGAACTGACCCCAACTCTGACGAAATGGAACTGACCCCAACCCTGACGAAATGGAACTGACCCCAACCCTGACGAAATGGAACTGACCCCAACCCTGATGAAAGGGGAACTGACCCCAACCCCGATGAAATGGAACTGACCCCAACCCCGATGAAATGGAACTGACCCCAACCCCGACGAAATGGAACTGACCCCAACTCTGACGAAATGGAACTGACCCCAACCCTGACGAAATGGAACTGACCCCAACCCTGACGAAATGGAACTGACCCCAACCCTGACGAAATGGAACTGACCCCAACCCTGATGAAAGGGAAACTGACCCCAACTCTGATGAAATGGAACTGACCCCAACCCTGATGAAATGGAACTGACCCCAACTCTGACGAAATGGAACTGACCCCAACTCTGACGAAATGGAACTTACCACAACTCTGATGAAAAGGAACTGACCCCAACCCTGACGAAATGGAACTGACCCCAACCCTGACGAAATGGAACTGACCCCAACCCACGACGAAATGGAACTGACCCCAACCCTGATGAAATGGAACTGACCCCAACCATGATGAAATGGAACTGACCCCAACCCCGATGAAATGGAACTGACCCCAATCATGATGAAATGGAACTGACCCCAACCCCGATGAAATGGAACTGACCCCAACCATGATGAAATGGAACTGACCCCAACCCTGAAGAAATGGAACTGACCCCAACCCTGACGAAATGGAACTGACCCCAACCCTGACGAAATGGTACTGACCCCAACCCCGATGAAATGGAACTGACCCCAACCCCGATTAAATGGAACTGACCCCAACCCTGAAGAACTGGGAACTGACCCCAACCCTGATGAAATGGAACTGACCCCAACCCCGACGAAATGGAACTGACCCCAACCCTGACGAAATGGAACTGGCCCCAACCCTGATGAAATGGAACTGACCCCAACCCCGATGAAATGGAACTGACAACAACCCCGATGAAATGGAACTGACCCCAACCCTGATGAAATGGAACTGACCCCAACCCCGATGAAATGGAACTGACCCCAACCCTGACGAAATGGAACTGACCCCAACCCTGATGAAATGGAACTGACCCCAACCCTGATGAAATGCAACTGACCCCAACCCTGACGAAATGCAACTGACCCCAACCCTGACAAAATGGTACTGACCCCAACCCCCTGAAATGGAACTGACCCCAACCATGATGAAATGGAACTGACCCCAACCCCGATGAAATGGAACTGACCCCAATCATGATGAAATGGAACTGACCCCAACCCCGATGAAATGGAACTGACCCCAACCATGATGAAATGGAACTGACCCCAACCCTGAAGAAATGGAACTGACCCCAACCCTGACGAAATGGAAATGACCCCAACCCTGACGAAATGGTACTGACCCCAACCCCGATGAAATGGAACTGACCCCAACCCTGACGAAATGGAACTGACCCCAACCCTGACGAAATGGAACTGACCCCAACCCCGACGAAATGGAACTGACCCCAACCCCGATGAAATGGAACTGACCCCAACCCT
This sequence comes from Oncorhynchus mykiss, assembly GCF_057628025.1. Taxonomy (NCBI): domain Eukaryota; kingdom Metazoa; phylum Chordata; class Actinopteri; order Salmoniformes; family Salmonidae; genus Oncorhynchus; species Oncorhynchus mykiss. Next base: position 99,980,157 of record NC_143023.1, on the reverse strand, counting down.
GATGAAATGGAACTGACCCCAACTCTGACGAAATGGAACTGACCCCAACTCTGACGAAATGGAACTGACCCCAACTCTGACGAAATGGAACTGACCCCAACCCTGACGAAATGGAACTGACCCCAACCCTGACGAAATGGAACTGACCCCAACCCCGACGAAATGGAACTGACCCCAACCCCGACGAAATGGAACTGACCCCAACCCCGACGAAATGGAACTGACCCCAACCCCGACGAAATGGAACTGACCCCAACCCTGACGAAATGGAACTGACCCCAACCCCGACGAAATGGAACTGACCCCAACCCCGATGAAATGGAACTGACCCCAACCCCGATGAAATGGAACTGACCCCAACCCCGAGGAAATGGAACTGACCCCAACTCTGACGAAATGGAACTGACCCCAACCCTGACGAAATGGAACTGACCCCAGCCATGACGAAATGGAACTGACCCCAACCCTGACGAAATGGAACTGACCCCAGCCATGACGAAATGGAACTGACCCCAGCCATGACGAAATGGAACTGACCACAACCCCGATGAAATGGAACTGACCCCAACTCTGATGAAATGGAACTGACCCCAACCCCGACGAAATGGAACTGACCCCAACTCTGACGAAATGGAACTGACCCCAACCCTGATGAAATGGAACTGACCCCAACTATGATGAAATGGAACTGACCCCAACCCCGACGAAATGGAACTGACCCCAACTCTGACGAAATGGAACTGACCCCAACCCTGACGAAATGGAACTGACCCCAACCCTGACAAAATGTAACTGACCCCAACCCTGACGAAATGGAACTGACCCCAACCCTGACGAAATGGAACTGACCCCAACCCTGATGAAAGGGGAACTGACCCCAACCCCGATGAAATGGAACTGACCCCAACCCCGACGAAATGGAACTGACCCCAACCCTGACGAAATGGAACTGACCCCAACCCTGATGAAATGGAACTGACCCCAACCCCGATGAAATGGAACTGACAACAACCCCGATGAAATGGAACTGACCCCAACCCCGATGAAATGGTACTGACCCCAACCCCGATGAAATGGAACTGACCCCAACCCCGACGAAATGGAACTGACCCCAACCCTGACGAAATGGAACTGATCCAAACCCTGATGAAATGGAACTGACCCCAACCCTGATGAAATGCAACTGACCCCAACCCTGACGAAATGGTACTGACCCCAACCCTGACGAAATGGTACTGACCCCAACCCCCTGAAATGGAACTGACCCCAACCCCGATGAAATGGAACCGACCCCAACCCCGATGAAATGGAACCGACCCCAACCCCGATGAAATGGAACTGACCCCAACCCCGATGAAATGGAACTTACCCCAACTCTGATGAAATGGAACTGACCCCAACTCTGATGAAATGGAACTGACCCCAACCCTGACGAAATGGAACTGACCCCAACCCTGACGAAATGGAACTGACCCCAACCCTGACGAAATGGAACTGACCCCAACCATGATGAAATGGAACTGACCCCAACCCCGATGAAATAGAACTGACCACAACCCTGATGAAATGGAACTGACCTCAACCTTGTTGAAATGGAACTGACCCCAACCCTGATGAAATGCAACTGACCACAACCCTGACGAAATGGTACTGACCCCAACCCTGACGAAATGGTACTGACCCCAACCCCCTGAAATGGAACTGACCCCAACCATGATGAAATGGAACTGACCCCAACCCCCGATGAAATGGAACTGACCTCAATCATGATGAAATGGAACTGACCCCAACCCCGATGAAATAGAACTGACCCCAAACATGACGAAATGGAACTGACCCCAACCCTGAAGAAATGGAACTGACCCCAACCCTGACGAAATGGAACTGACCCCAACCCTGACGAAATGGAACTGACCCCAACCCTGACGAAATGGAACTGACCCCAACCCCGATGAAATGGAACTGACCCCAACCATGATGAAATGGAACTGACCCCAACCCCGATGAAATGGAACTGACCCCAATCATGATGAAATGGAACTGACCCCAACCCCGATGAAATAGAACTGACCCCAAACATGATGAAATGGAACTGACCCCAACCCTGAAGAAATGGAACTGACCCCAACCCTGACGAAATGGAACTGACCCCAACCCTGACGAAATGGAACTGACCCCAACCCTGACGAAATGGAACTGACCCCAACCCCGATGAAATGGAACTGACCCCAACCCCGATGAAATGGAAATGACCCCAACTCTGATGAAATGGAACTGACCCCAACCCCGACGAAATGGAACTGACCCCAACTCTGACGAAATGGAACTGACCCCAACCCTGATGAAATGGAACTGACCCCAACTCTGATGAAATGGAACTGACCCCAACCCCGACGAAATGGAACTGACCCCAACTCTGACGAAATGGAACTGACCCCAACCCTGACGAAATGGAACTGACCCCAACCCTGACGAAATGGAACTGACCCCAACCCTGATGAAAGGGGAACTGACCCCAACCCCGATGAAATGGAACTGACCCCAACCCCGATGAAATGGAACTGACCCCAACCCCGACGAAATGGAACTGACCCCAACTCTGACGAAATGGAACTGACCCCAACCCTGACGAAATGGAACTGACCCCAACCCTGACGAAATGGAACTGACCCCAACCCTGACGAAATGGAACTGACCCCAACCCTGATGAAAGGGAAACTGACCCCAACTCTGATGAAATGGAACTGACCCCAACCCTGATGAAATGGAACTGACCCCAACTCTGACGAAATGGAACTGACCCCAACTCTGACGAAATGGAACTTACCACAACTCTGATGAAATGGAACTGACCCCAACCCTGACGAAATGGAACTGACCCCAACCCTGACGAAATGGAACTGACCCCAACCCACGACGAAATGGAACTGACCCCAACCCTGATGAAATGGAACTGACCCCAACCATGATGAAATGGAACTGACCCCAACCCCGATGAAATGGAACTGACCCCAATCATGATGAAATGGAACTGACCCCAACCCCGATGAAATGGAACTGACCCCAACCATGATGAAATGGAACTGACCCCAACCCTGAAGAAATGGAACTGACCCCAACCCTGACGAAATGGAACTGACCCCAACCCTGACGAAATGGTACTGACCCCAACCCCGATGAAATGGAACTGACCCCAACCCCGATTAAATGGAACTGACCCCAACCCTGAAGAACTGGGAACTGACCCCAACCCTGATGAAATGGAACTGACCCCAACCCAGACGAAATGGAACTGACCCCAACCCTGACGAAATGGAACTGGCCCCAACCCTGATGAAATGGAACTGACCCCAACCCCGATGAAATGGAACTGACAACAACCCCAATGAAATGGAACTGACCCCAACCCTGATGAAATGGAACTGACCCCAACCCCGATGAAATGGAACTGACCCCAACCCTGACGAAATGGAACTGACCCCAACCCTGATGAAATGGAACTGACCCCAACCCTGATGAAATGCAACTGACCCCAACCCTGACGAAATGCAACTGACCCCAACCCTGACAAAATGGTACTGACCCCAACCCCCTGAAATGGAACTGACCCCAACCATGATGAAATGGAACTGACCCCAACCCCGATGAAATGGAACTGACCCCAATCATGATGAAATGGAACTGACCCCAACCCCGATGAAATGGAACTGACCCCAACCATGATGAAATGGAACTGACCCCAACCCTGAAGAAATGGAACTGACCCCAACCCTGACGAAATGGAAATGACCCCAACCCCGATGAAATGGAACTGACCCCAACTCTGATGAAATGCAACTGACCCCAACTCTGATGAAATGGAACTGACCCCAACCCTGACGAAATGGAACTGACCCCAACCCTGACGAAATGGAACTGACCCCAACCCTGACGAAATGGAACTGACCCCAACCATGATGAAATGGAACTGACCCCAACCCCGATGAAATGGAACTGACCCCAACCATGATGAAATGGAACTGACCCCAACCCCGATGAAATGGAACTGACCACAACCCTGATGAAATGGAACTGACCCCAACCTTGTTGAAATGGAACTGACCCCAACCCTGATGAAATGCAACTGACCACAACCCTGACGAAATGGTACTGACCCCAACCCTGACGAAATGGTACTGACCCCAACCCCCTGAAATGGAACTGACCCCAACCATGATGAAATGGAACTGACCCCAACCCCCGATGAAATGGAACTGACCTCAATCATGATGAAATGGAACTGACCCCAACCCCGATGAAATAGAACTGACCCCAAACATGATGAAATGGAACTGACCCCAACCCTGAAGAAATGGAACTGACCCCAACCCTGACGAAATGGAACTGACCCCAACCCTGACGAAATGGAACTGACCCCAACCCTGACGAAATGGAACTGACCCCAACCCCGATGAAATGGAACTGACCCCAACCATGATGAAATGGAACTGACCCCAACCCCGATGAAATGGAACTGACCCCAATCATGATGAAATGGAACTGACCCCAACCCCGATGAAATAGAACTGACCCCAAACATGATGAAATGGAACTGACCCCAACCCTGAAGAAATGGAACTGACCCCAACCCTGACGAAATGGAACTGACCCCAACCCTGACGAAATGGAACTGACCCCAACCCTGACGAAATGGAACTGACCCCAACCCCGATGAAATGGAACTGACCCCAACCCCGATGAAATGGAACTGACCCCAACTCTGATGAAATGGAACTGACCCCAACCCCGACGAAATGGAACTGACCCCAACTCTGACGAAATGGAACTGACCCCAACCCTGATGAAATGGAACTGACCCCAACTCTGATGAAATGGAACTGACCCCAACCCCGACGAAATGGAACTGACCCCAACTCTGACGAAATGGAACTGACCCCAACCCTGACGAAATGGAACTGACCCCAACCCTGACGAAATGGAACTGACCCCAACCCTGACGAAATGGAACTGACCCCAACCCTGATGAAAGGGAAACTGACCCCAACTCTGATGAAATGGAACTGACCCCAACCCTGATGAAATGGAACTGACCCCAACTCTGACGAAATGGAACTGACCCCAACTCTGACGAAATGGAACTTACCACAACTCTGATGAAATGGAACTGACCCCAACCCTGACGAAATGGAACTGACCCCAACCCTGACGAAATGGAACTGACCCCAACCCACGACGAAATGGAACTGACCCCAACCCTGATGAAATGGAACTGACCCCAACCATGATGAAATGGAACTGACCCCAACCCCGATGAAATGGAACTGACCCCAATCATGATGAAATGGAACTGACCCCAACCCCGATGAAATGGAACTGACCCCAACCATGATGAAATGGAACTGACCCCAACCCTGAAGAAATGGAACTGACCCCAACCCTGACGAAATGGAACTGACCCCAACCCTGACGAAATGGTACTGACCCCAACCCCGATGAAATGGAACTGACCCCAACCCCGATTAAATGGAACTGACCCCAACCCTGAAGAACTGGGAACTGACCCCAACCCTGATGAAATGGAACTGACCCCAACCCCGACGAAATGGAACTGACCCCAACCCTGACGAAATGGAACTGGCCCCAACCCTGATGAAATGGAACTGACCCCAACCCCGATGAAATGGAACTGACAACAACCCCAATGAAATGGAACTGACCCCAACCCTGATGAAATGGAACTGACCCCAACCCCGATGAAATGGAACTGACCCCAACCCTGACGAAATGGAACTGACCCCAACCCTGATGAAATGGAACTGACCCCAACCCTGATGAAATGCAACTGACCCCAACCCTGACGAAATGCAACTGACCCCAACCCTGACAAAATGGTACTGACCCCAACCCCCTGAAATGGAACTGACCCCAACCATGATGAAATGGAACTGACCCCAACCCCGATGAAATGGAACTGACCCCAATCATGATGAAATGGAACTGACCCCAACCCCGATGAAATGGAACTGACCCCAACCATGATGAAATGGAACTGACCCCAACCCTGAAGAAATGGAACTGACCCCAACCCTGACGAAATGGAAATGACCCCAACCCTGACGAAATGGTACTGACCCCAACCCCGATGAAATGGAACTGACCCCAACCCTGACGAAATGGAACTGACCCCAACCCTGACGAAATGGAACTGACCCCAACCCCGACGAAATGGAACTGACCCCAACCCCGATGAAATGGAACTGACCCCAACCCTGATGAAATGGAACTGACCCCAACTCTGACGAAATGGAACTGACCCCAACTCTGACGAAATGGAACTGACCCCAACTCTGACGAAATGGAACTGACCCCAACCCTGACGAAATGGAACTGACCCCAACCCTGACGAAATGGAACTGACCCCAACCCCGACGAAATGGAACTGACCCCAACCCCGACGAAATGGAACTGACCCCAACCCCGACGAAATGGAACTGACCCCAACCCCGACGAAATGGAACTGACCCCAACCCTGACGAAATGGAACTGACCCCAACCCCGACGAAATGGAACTGACCCCAACCCCGATGAAATGGAACTGACCCCAACCCCGATGAAATGGAACTGACCCCAACCCCGATGAAATGGAACTGACCCCAACTCTGACGAAATGGAACTGACCCCAACCCTGACGAAATGGAACTGACCCCAGCCATGACGAAATGGAACTGACCCCAACCCTGACGAAATGGAACTGACCCCAGCCATGACGAAATGGAACTGACCCCAGCCATGACGAAATGGAACTGACCACAACCCTGACGAAATGGAACTGACCCCAACCCTGACGAAATGGAACTGACCCCAACCCTGACGAAATGGAACTGACCCCAACCCTGACGAAATGGAACTGACCCCAACCATGACGAAATGGAACAGACCCCAACCTGACGAAATGGAACTGACCCCAACCCTGACGAAATGAACTGACCCCAACCCTGATGAAATGGAACTGACCCCAACAAGATGAAATGGGAACTGACCCCAACCCTGATGAAATGGGAACTGACCCCAACCCTGATGAAATGGGAACTGACCCCAACCCTGATGAAATGGAAATGACCCCAATCCTGACGAAATGGAACTGACCCCAACCCTGACGAAATGAACTGACCCCAACCCTGACGAAATGGAACTGACCCCAGCCCCGATGAAATAGAACTGACCCCAACCCCGATGAAATGGAACTGACCCCAACCCCGATGAAATGGAACTGACCCCAACCCCGATGAAATGGAACTGACCCCAACCATGATGAAATGGAACTGACCCCAACCCCGATGAAATGGAACTGACCCCAACCATGATGAAATGGAACTGACCCCAACCCCGATGAAATGGAACTGACCCCAACCCCGACGAAATGGAACTGACCCCAACTCTGACGAAATGGAACTGACCCCAACCCCGATGAAATGTAACTGACCCCAACCCCGATGAAATGGAACTGACCCCAACCATGATGAAATGGAACTGACCCCAACCCTGACGAAATGGAACTGACCCCAACCCCGACGAAATGGAACTGACCCCAACCCTGACGAAATGGAACTGACCCCAACCACGACGAAATGGAACTGACCCCAACTCTGACGAAATGGAACTGACCCCAACCCTGACGAAATGGAACTGACCCCAACCCTGACGAAATGGAACTGACCCCAACCCTGACGAAATAGAACTGACCCCAACCCTGATGAAAGGGGAACTAACCCCAACCCCGATGAAATGGAACTGACCCCAACCCCGGTGAAATGGAACTGACCCCAACCCCGATGAAATGGAACTGACCCCAACCCCGACGAAATGGAACTGACCCCAACCCTGACGAAATGGAACTGACCCCAACCCTGACGAAATGGAACTGACCCCAACCCTGACGAAATGGAACTGACCCCAACCCTGACGAAATGGAACTGACCCCAACCCTGACGAAATGGAACTGACCCCAACCCTGACGAAATGGAACTGACCCCAACCATGACGAAATGGAACAGACCCCAACCCTGACGAAATGGAACTGACCCCAACCCTGACGAAATGAACTGACCCCAACCCTGATGAAATGGAACTGACCCCAACAAGATGAAATGGGAACTGACCCCAACCCTGATGAAATGGGAACTGACCCCAACCCTGATGAAATGGGAACTGACCCCAACCCTGATGAAATGGAAATGACCCCAATCCTGACGAAATGGAACTGACCCCAACCCTGACGAAATGAACTGACCCCAACCCTGACGAAATGGAACTGACCCCAGCCCCGATGAAATAGAACTGACCCCAACCCCGATGAAATGGAACTGACCCCAACCCCGATGAACTGGAACTGACCCCAACCCCGATGAAATGGAACTGACCCCAACCATGATGAAATGGAACTGACCCCAACCCCGATGAAATGGAACTGACCCCAACCATGATGAAATGGAACTGACCCCAACCCCGATGAAATGTAACTGACCCCAACCCCGATGAAATGGAACTGACCCCAACCATGATGAAATGGAACTGACCCCAACCCCGATGAAATGTAACTGACCCCAACCCCGATGAAATGGAACTGACCCCAACCATGATGAAATGGAACTGACCCCAACCCTGACGAAATGGAACTGACCCCAACCCCGACGAAATGGAACTGACCCCAACCCTGACGAAATGGAACTGACCCCAACCACGACGAAATGGAACTGACCCCAACTCTGACGAAATGGAACTGACCCCAACCCTGACGAAATGGAACTGACCCCAACCCTGACGAAATGGAACTGACCCCAACCCTGACGAAATAGAACTGACCCCAACCCTGATGAAAGGGGAACTAACCCCAACCCCGATGAAATGGAACTGACCCCAACCCTGATGAAATGGAACTGACCCCAACAAGATGAAATGGGAACTGACCCCAACCCTGATGAAATGGGAACTGACCCCAACCCTGATGAAATGGGAACTGACCCCAACCCTGATGAAATGGAAATGACCCCAATCCTGACGAAATGGAACTGACCCCAACCCTGACGAAATGAACTGACCCCAACCCTGACGAAATGGAACTGACCCCAGCCCCGATGAAATAGAACTGACCCCAACCCCGATGAAATGGAACTGACCCCAACCCCGATGAAATGGAACTGACCCCAACCCCGATGAAATGGAACTGACCCCAACCATGATGAAATGGAACTGACCCCAACCCCGATGAAATGGAACTGACCCCAACCATGATGAAATGGAACTGACCCCAACCCCGATGAAATGTAACTGACCCCAACCCCGATGAAATGGAACTGACCCCAACCATGATGAAATGGAACTGACCCCAACCCCGATGAAATGGAACTGACCCCAACCCCGATGAAATGGAACTGACCCCAACCATGATGAAATGGAACTGACCCCAACCCTGACGAAATGGAACTGACCCCAACCCCGACGAAATGGAACTGACCCCAACCCTGACGAAATGGAACTGACCCCAACCACGACGAAATGGAACTGACCCCAACTCTGACGAAATGGAACTGACCCTAACCCTGACGAAATGGAACTGACCCCAACCCTGACGAAATGGAACTGACCCCAACCCTGACGAAATAGAACTGACCCCAACCCTGATGAAAGGGGAACTAACCCCAACCCCGATGAAATGGAACTGACCCCAACCCCGGTGAAATGGAACTGACCCCAACCCCGATGAAATGGAACTGACCCCAACCCCGACGAAATGGAACTGACCCCAACCCTGACGAAATGGAACTGACCCCAACCCTGACGAAATGGAACTGACCCCAACCCTGACGAAATGGAACTGACCCCAACCCTGACGAAATGGAACTGACCCCAACCCTGACGAAATGGAACTGACCCCAACCCTGACGAAATGGAACTGACCCCAACCCTGACGAAATGGAACTGACCCCAACCCTGACGAAATGGAACTGACCCCAACTCCGACGAAATGGAACTGACCCCAACTCTGACGAAATGGAACTGACCCCAACCCTGATGAAATGGAACTGACCCCAACCCTGATGAAATGGAACTGACCCCAACCCCGATGAAATGGAACTGACCCCAACCCCGACGAAATGGAACTGACCCCAACCACGACGAAATGGAACTGACCCCAACCACGACGAAATGGAACTGACCCCAACTCTGACGAAATGGAACTGACCCCAACCCTGACGAAATGGAACTGACCCCAACCCTGACGAAATGGAACTGACCCCAACCCTGACGAAATGGAACTGACCCCAACCCTGACGAAATGAACTGACCCCAACCCCGACGAAATGGAACTGACCCCAACCCCGATGAAATGGAACTGACCCCAACCCCGATGAAATGGAACTGACCCCAACCCCGATGAAATGGAACTGACCCCAACCCCGATGAAATGGAACTGACCCCAACCCTGATGAAATGGAACTGACCCCAACCCCGATGAAATGGAACTGACCCCAACCATGATGAAATGGAACTGACCCCAACCCCAATGAAATGGAACTGACCCCAACCATGATGAAATGGAACTGACCCCAACCCTGATGAAATGGAACTGACCCCAACCCAGATGAAATGGAACTGACCCCAACCATGATGAAATGGAACTGACCCCAACCCTGACGAAATGGAACTGACCCCAACCCTGATGAAATGGAACTGACCCCAACTCTGACGAAATGGAACTGACCCCAACTCTGACGAAATGGAACTGACCCCAACCCTGATGAAATGGAACTGACCCCAACCCTGATGAAATGGAACTGACCCCAACCCTGATGAAATGGAACTGACCCCAACCCTGATGAAATGGGAACCGACCCCAACCCTGATGAAATGGAAATGACCCCAATCCTGATGAAATGGAACTGACCCCAACCCTGATGAAATGGAACTGACCCCAACTCTGACGAAATGGAACTGACCCCAACCCTGACGAAATGGAACTGACCCCAACCCTGACGAAATGGAACTGACCCCAACCCTGACGAAATGGAACTGACCCCAACCCTGATGAAATGGAACTGACCCCAACCTTGATGAAATGGAACTGACCCCAACCATGATGAAATGGAACTGACCCCAACTCTGAAATCTACATGTACTTGTTCTGAAATGATTATGGTCACTTCCTGGCAACAACAAAAAAAAAACAACCCATCATGTAAACTTACCCCGACGCCTGATTTTTGTAAGTCCAGGTTGGGCAGAGAAGGCATGTGAACAAAAGCTTTCTTCCTCAGTCCACTATAACAGTATTTAGATTTGCCTCTCATGCCCAGGCGGCGAGCCTTCATGTTGGGAAACACGTTCTTCATGATCTTTCCAAAGTCTGCAGCACTCAGTGGGTGGTAGGCAAGACTGTCACAGTAGCTCCTGAAACACATTCACCACATGGTAGACATGGCTTGTATTAAACCAATACGATCTGTACATGTTGAGTTGTTCCTAACCACTGTGCTCTGCCCCTGCATTGCTTGCCATCTCTGAGGGTTTTAGGCTGATGTGAAAAGGGCTTTATAAAATACATTTGATTGACAGAAAGAAACACACTAAAGTTAGATGATTCTCTAGTGAATATAAGATAAACAAATATAATAAATGTAAACATGGCAAATAAACCTAAAACTTTTTTGAACTAGAACTTGGGAGGATTTTTTTCCTATCGACGATTTTGGCACAAGGCACATTCATCAATCCATTCCTTCAACCGGACAAACCACTACTAATAGACTCAACGGCCGCTGTCCCAGACACAGTCCAGGAAGCACTTTCGATGGAGATTCTGTACTGAGAACCCAGGTAGGGTTGCCAAATTCCAGTACCTTTCCTCAAAAAATACCCAGCTTTTCCAGAAATCCTGGTTGGAGGATTTAAGATTGTTTTACTTTATTCCTTTTTGATTCCTGGAATCTTCTAACCAGGATTTCTGGAAAACCTTTTTTAACCCTATGTACAGACCATACTCACTTGTACTCGTCGTACACCTCTTGCTTTGGCAGTGATGTCTCAGGGTGCTCCTCTAGGTGATTGCGGATCCAGTTGAAAGCGTACATCTGCTGTGTTCGGCTGGACGACATGCCACTGTGGTCACTGAAACGGGTTGAAGTTACAACGACACAAACAGGTTAGTGGTGAAACAACCCTCCAAACTGAAAACGGTCTTCTGACGTGTTTGACCTTAGAGAAAAAAACATCGCCAGTTTGGTTTGGATTTCTTTCAGGGAATAGTGTGTGTGTGTGTGTGTGTGTGTGTGTGTGTGTGTGTGTGTAATGTAGTAAGTACCATAGTCCCGGAGTGGAGGCTCTCTGGTTCTCAGTCCTAGCGATGCTGCGGTGTTGAAGAGTTGAGGGTGACGGATAGATAAAGATGGCGTAACAAATTCAGAACACGGAAAGCTGGATATAATAGCAAATCAATCGTTATACTGGTATCGCTTCATCATCGTACAAATAAACATAACCCTAACCACAATACAGAGAGTGCAGTGTTGAATATTGATGCAAAGGAATTGTGGATAAAGTTTTTTTTCTCTCGAATGAATGCGTCCTGCTTGTAGAGCCCTGCACGAGAATTCATTTTAAGCCCCGCCCACCCATGCCTGGGAAGTTCAGACCATACCCTACCCATGCCTGGGAAGTTCAGGCCATACCCCACCCATGCCTGGGAAGTTCAGGCCATACCCCACCCATGCCTGGGAAGTTCAGGCCATACCCTACCCATGCCTGGGAAGTTCAGACCATACCTTACCCATGCCTGGGAAGTTCAGACCATACCCTACCCATGCCTGGGAAGTTCAGACCATACCCTACCCATGCCTGGGAAGTTAAGACCATACCCCACCCATGCCTGGGAAGTTCAGACCATACCCTACCCATGCCTGGGAAGTTCAGGCCATACCCCACCCATGCCTGGGAAGTTCAGACCATACCCCACCCATGCCTGGGAAGTTCAGGCCATACCCCACCCATGCCTGGGAAGTTCAGGCCATACCCTACCCATGCCTGGGAAGTTCAGACCATACCTTACCCATGCCTGGGAAGTTCAGACCATACCCTACCCATGCCTGGGAAGTTCAGACCATACCCTACCCATGCCTGGGAAGTTCAGACCACACCCTACCCATGCCTCGGAAGTTCATGCCTGGGAAGTTCATACCTTACCCATGCCTGGGAAGTTCAGACCATACCCTACCCATGCCTGGGAAGTTCAGACCATCCCCTACCCATGCCTGGGAAGTTCAGACCATACCCCACCCATGCCTGGGAAGTTCAGGCCATACCCTACCCATGCCTGGGAAGTTCAGACCATACCTTACCCATGCCTGGGAAGTTCAGACCATACCCTACCCATGCCTGGGAAGTTCAGACCATACCCTACCCATGCCTGGGAAGTTCAGACCATACCCTACCCATGCCTGGGAAGTTCAGGCCATACCCTACCCATGCCTGGGAAGTTCAGGCCATACCCTACCCATGCCTGGGAATGTCAGGCCATACTCCACCCATGCCTGGGAAGTTCAGGCCATACCCCACCCATGCCTGGGAAGTTCAGGCCATACCCTACCCATGCCTGGGAAGTTCAGACCATACCTTACCCATGCCTGGGAAGTTCAGACCATACCCTACCCATGCCTGGGAAGTTCAGACCATACCCTACCCATGCCTGGGAAGTTCAGACCATACCCTACCCATGCCTGATTACTTCTGTCAAATTTAAGGCCCTGCCCGAAATTTGAAATAACTTCCTCTTTTAGTAAAACCATGAGCTGCTGCTCTCTGTCTGTCACTAGCTCCCTGCGCGCAGCTCGCTCGCTCTGCATGCGCTCTGCTCATGGCGGCTCTGAGTCTGTGAGTAACCATAGCACCGGCTCCGCTTGGGCTCTGCTCTGCTCAACGAAGAGACACCAGAAAGCAGTTAGCTACTTTTCATTACTCTGACAAAAAAAGATGATCTCTCCTGTCTTGTATTTGATGAGGTTGAAGCGCTTCTGACACCATGTTATGATCTTAGTCAGATGGGACTGTACTGCAGCAGCAGAGCCAGAGAAAATGGCTCAGCTTCAAAATGTTACCCTAGTTAATGATGAGACAACAGACCCTACCGTACCCTAGTTAATGATGAGACAACAGACCCTACCGTACCCTAGTTATTGATGAGACAACAGACCCTACCGTACCCTAGTTAATGATGAGACAACAGACCCTACCGTACCCTAGTTAATGATGAGACAACAGACCCTACTGTACCCTAGTTAATGATGAGACAACAGACCCTACCGTACCCTAGTTAATGATGAGACAACAGACTCTACCGTACCCTAGTTAATGATGAGACAACAGACCCTACTGTACCCTAGTTAATGATGAGACAACAGACCCTACCGTACCCTAGTTAATGATGAGACAACAGACCCTACAGTACCCTAGTTACTGATGAGACAACAGACCCTACCGTACCCTAGTTAATGATGAGACAACAGACCCTACCGTACCCTAGTTATTGATGAGACAACAGACCCTACCGTACCCTAGTTATTGATGAGACAACAGACCCTACCGTACCCTAGTTAATGATGAGACAACAGACCCTACCGTACCCTAGTTATTGATGAGACAACAGACCCTACTGTACCCTAGTTATTGATGAGACAACAGACCCTACCGTACCCTAGTTATTGATGAGACAACAAACCCTACAGTACCCTAGTTATCGATGAGACAACAGACCCTACCGTACCCTAGTTATCGATGAGACAACAGACCCTACCGTACCCTAGTTATCGATGAGACAACAGACCCTACCGTACCCTGGTTAATGATGAGACAACAGGCCCTACTGTACCCTAGTTAATGATGAGACAACAGACCCTACTGTACCCTAGTTATCGATGAGACAACAGACCCTACCGTACCCTAGTTATCGATGAGACAACAGACCCTACCGTACCCTAGTTATCGATGAGACAACAGACCCTACCGTACCCTAGTTATCGATGAGACAACAGACCCTACCGTACCCTGGTTAATGATGAGACAACAGGCCCTACCGTACCCTAGTTAAAAATGAGACAACAGACCCTACCGTACCCTAGTTAATGATGAGACAACAGACCCTACCGTACCCTAGTTAATGATGAGACAACAGACCCTACCGTACCCTAGTTAATGATGAGACAACAGACCCTACCGTACCCTAGTTATTGATGAGACAACAGACCCTACCCGATCCTAGTTATCGATGAGACAACAGACCCTACCCGGTCCTAGTTATCGATGAGACAACAGACCCTACCGTACCCTAGTTAATGATGAGACAACAGACCCTACCGTACCCTAGTTATTGATGAGACAACAGACCCTACCATTCCCTAGTTATTGATGAGACAACAGACCCTACCCGGTCCTAGTTATCGATGAGACAACAGACCCTACCCGGTCCTAGTTATCGATGAGACAACAGACCCTACCGTACCCTAGTTAATGATGAGACAACAGACCCTACCGTACCCTAGTTATTGATGAGACAACAGACCCTACCGTACCCTAGTTATTGATGAGACAACAGACCCTACCGTACCCTAGTTAATGATGAGACAACAGACCCTACCATACCCTAGTTAATGATGAGACAACAGACCCAGCTTCAATGGTAAATGGTCCTGTATGGCTCAGTTGGTAGAGCAAGGCCCTTACAATGCCTGGACTGTGGGTTTGATTCCAGGGGGATACTGTCAGGTGCGTGAATGAGGACCCAAAAGCGAATTAACAAAACAGAGTTTCTTTAATGATGAAACACACGTAGGCTCAGATGGACAGGCAGATTCCGACAGGACAGGACAAGGTTAGATGAACAGGCAGATTCCGACAGGACAGGACAAGGTTAGATGAACAGGCAGATTCCGACAGGACAGGACAAGGTTAGATGAACAGGCAGATTCCGACAGGACAGGACAAGGTTGCAGCAAACACGACGATAGTCTGGTTCAGGCATGAATAACACAAACGAGAATCCGACAAAGACAGAAGCAGAAAGAGAGAGAGATATAGAGACCTAATCAGAGGGAAAAAGGGAACAGGTGGGAAAAGGGGTGAACGAGGTAGTCAGAGAAGACAAGGGACAGCTGGGGGAAAGAGGGGAAGAAAAGGTAACCTAGTACGACCAGCAGAGGGAGACAGGGTGAAGAGAAAGGACAGAAACAAGACACAACATGACAATACATGACAGTACCCCCCCACTCACCGAGCGCCTCCTGGCGCACTCAAGGAGGAAACCTGGCGGCAACGGAGGAAATCATCGATCAGCGAACGGTCCAGCACGTCCCGAGAGGGAACCCAACTCCTCTCCTCAGGACCGTACCCCTCCCAATCCACTAGGTACTGATGACCACGGCCCCGAGGACGCATGTCCAAAATCTTACGGACCCTGTAGATAGGTGCGCCCTCGACAAGGATGGGGGGGGGGGGGGGGGGGGAAGACGAGCGGGGGCGCGAAGAACGGGCTTAGCACAGGAGACATGGAAGACCGGGTGGACGCGACGAAGATATCGCGGAAGAAGAAGTCGCACTGCGACAGGATTAATGACCTGAGAAATACGGAACGGACCAATGAACCGCGGGGTCAACTTGCGAGAAGCCGTCTTAAGGGGAAGGTTCTGAGTGGAGAGCCAAACTCTCTGACCGCGACAATATCTAGGACTCTTAGTTCTACGCTTATTAGCAGCTCTCACAGTCTGCGCCCTATAACGGCAAAGTGCAGACCTGACCCTCTTCCAGGTGCGCTCGCAACGTTGGACAAAAGCCTGAGCGGAGGGGACGCTGGACTCGGCGAACTGAGATGAGAACAACGGAGGCTGGTACCCGAGGCTACTCTGAAAAGGAGATAGCCCGGTCGCAGACGAAGGAAGCGAGTTGTGGGCGTATTCTGCCCAGGGGAGCTGTTCTGACCAAGACGCAGGGTTACGAAAAGAAAGACTGCGTAAGATGCGACCAATAGTCTGATTGGCCCGTTCTGCTTGACCGTTAGACTGGGGGTGAAAGCCGGAAGAGAGACTGACGGAAGCCCCAATCAAACGGCAAAACTCCCTCCAAAATTGAGACGTGAATTGCGGACCTCTGTCCGAAACGACGTCTGACGGAAGGCCATGAATTCTGAAAACATTCTCGATGATGATTTGTGCTGTCTCTTTAGCAGAAGGAAGCTTAGCAAGGGGAATGAAATGAGCCGCTTTAGAGAACCTATCGACAACCGTAAGAATAACAGTCTTCCCCGCTGACGAAGGCAGTCCGGTGACAAAATCTAAGGCGATGTGAGACCACGGTCGAGAGGGAATGGGAAGCGGCCTGAGACGGCCGGCAGGAGGGGAGTTACCGGACTTAGTCTGCGAGCAGACCGAACAAGCAGCCACGAAACGACGCGTGTCATGCTCCCGGGTGGGCCACCAAAAACGCTGGCGAATGGAAGCAAGCGTACCCCGAACGCCAGGGTGGCCGGCTAACTTGGCAGAGTGAGCCCACTGAAGAACGGCCAGACGAGTAGGAACGGGAACGAAAAGAAGGTTCCTAGGACAAGCGCGCGGCGACGGAGTGTGAGTGAGTGCTTGCTTTACCTGCCTCTCAATTCCCCAGACAGTCAACCCGACAACACGCCCCTCAGGGAGAATCCCCTCGGGGTCAGTGGAGGCTACTGAAGAGACGAGATAAAGCATCAGGCTTGGTGTTCTTAGAGCCCGGACGATAAGAAATCACGAACTCGAAACGAGCGAAAAACAGCGCCTGACGCGCATTAAGTCGTTTGGCAGAACGGATGTACTCAAGGTTCCTATGGTCAGTCCAAACGACAAAAGGAACGGTCGCCCCCTCCAACCACTGTCGCCATTCGCCTAGGGCTAAGCGGATGGCGAGCAGTTCGCGGTTTCCCACATCATAGTTACGTTCCGACGGCGACAGGCGATGAGAAAAATACGCGCATGGGTGGACCTTGTCGTCAGAGAGGGAGCGCTGAGAAAGAATGGCTCCCACGCCCACCTCTGACGCGTCAACCTCGACAACGAACTGTCTAGAGACGTCAGGTGTAACAAGGATAGGAGCGGATGTAAAACGATTCTTGAGGAGATCAAAAGCTCCCTGGGCGGAAACGGACCACTTAAAGCACATCTTGACAGAAGTAAGGGCTGTGAGAGGAGCTGCCACCTGACCGAAATTACGGATGAAACGACGATAGAAGTTTGCGAAGCCGAGAAAGCGCTGCAGCTCGACGCGTGACTTAGGGACGGGCCAATCAATGACAGCTTGGACCTTAGCGGGATCCATCTTAATGCCTTCAGCGGAAATAACAGAACCGAGAAATGTGACGGAGGAGGCATGAAAAGTGCACTTCTCAGCCTTCACAAAAAGACAATTCTCTAAAAGGCGCTGGAGGACACGTCGAACGTGCTGAACATGAATCTGGAGTGACGGTGAAAAAATCAGGATATCGTCAAGGTAAACGAAAACAAAGATGTTCAGCATGTCTCTCAGGACATCATTGACTAATGCCTGAAAGACAGCTGGAGCGTTAGCGAGGCCGAAAGGAAGAACCCGGTATTCAAAGTGCCCTAACGGAGTGTTAAACGCCGTCTTCCACTCGTCCCCCTCCCTGATGCGCACGAGATGGTAAGCGTTACGAAGGTCCAACTTAGTGAAAAACCTGGCTCCCTGCAGGATCTCGAAGGCTGAAGACATAAGAGGAAGCGGATAACGATTCTTCACTGTTATGTCATTCAGCCCTCGATAATCTATGCAGGGGCGCAGAGACCCGTCCTTCTTCTTGACAAAAAAAAACCCCGCTCCGGCGGGAGAGGAGGAGGGGAATATGGTACCGGCGTCAAGAGCTACAGACAAATAATCTTTGAGAGCCTTACGTTCGGGAGCCGACAGAGAGTATAGTCTACCCCGGGGGGGAGTGGTTCCCGGAAGGAGATCAATACTACAATCATACGACCGGTGTGGAGGAAGAGAGGTGGCCCTGGACCGACTGAACACCGTGCGCAGATCGTGATATTCCTCCGGCACCCCTGTCAAATCACCAGGCTCCTCCTGTGAAGAAGAGACAGAGGAAACAGGAGGGATAGCAGACATTAAACATTTCACATGACAAGAGACGTTCCAGGAGAGGATAGAATTACTAGACCAATTAATAGAAGGATTATGACAAACTAGCCAGGGATGGCCCAAAACAACAGGTGTAAAAGGTGAACGAAAAATTAAAAAAGAAATGGTTTCGCTATGATTACCAGAGACAGTGAGGGTTAAAGGTAGCGTCTCACGCTGAATCCTGGGGAGAGGACTACCATCCAAGGCGAACAAGGCCGTGGGCTCCCTTAACTGTCTGAGAGGAATGTCATGTTCCCGAGCCCAGGTCTTGTCCATAAAACAGCCCTCCGCCCCAGAGTCTATCAAAGCACTGCAGGAAGCTGACGAACCGGTCCAGCGTAGATGGACCGACAAGGTAGTGCAGGATCTTGAAGGAGAGACAGGAGTAGTAGCGCTCACCAGTAGCCCTCCGCTTACTGACGAGCTCTGGCCTTTTACTGGACATGAAGTGACAAAATGACCAGCGGAACCGCAATAGAGACAGAGGCGGTTGGTGATTCTCCGTTCCCTCTCCTTAGTCGAGATGCGGATACCTCCCAGCTCAGCACCCGAGCCGGCAGAGGAAGATGGTAGTGATGCGGAGAGGGGGGCAACGGAGAACGCGAGCTCCTTTCCACGAGCTCGGTGACGAAGATCAACCCGTCGCTCAATGCGAATAGCGAGTTCAATCAAGGAATCCACGCTGGAAGGAACCTCCCGGGAGAGAATCTCATCCTTTACCTCTGCGCGGAGACCCTCCAGAAGACGAGCGAGCAAAGCCGGCTCGTTCCAGCCACTGGAGGCAGCAAGAGTGCGAAACTCAATAGAGTAGTCTGTTATGGATCGATTACCTTGACATAGGGAAGACAGGACCCTGGAAGCTTCCTCCCCAAAAACAGAACGATCAAAAACCCGTATCATCTCCTCCTTAAAGTCCTGATACTGGTTAGTACACTCAGCCCTTGCCTCCCAGATTGCCGTGCCCCACTCACGAGCCCGTCCAGTAAGGAGAGATATGACGTAGGCGATACGAGCTGTGCTCCTGGAGTAAGTGTTGGGCTGGAGAGAAAACACAATATCACACTGGGTGAGGAACGAGCGGCATTCAGTGGGCTCCCCAGAGTAACACGGCGGGTTATTGATTCTGGGCTCCGGAGATTCGAAAGCCCTGGAAGTGGCCGGTGGATCGAGGCGGAGATGGTGAACCTGTTCTGTGAGGTTGGAGACTTGGGCGGCCAGGGTCTCAACGGCATGTCGAGCAGCAGACAATTCCTGCTCGTGTCTGCCTAGCATCGCTCCCTGGATCTCGACGGCAGAGTGGAGAGGATCCGAAGTCGCTGGGTCCATTCTTGGTCGGATTCTTCTGTCAGGTGCGTGAATGAGGACCCAAAAGCGAATTAACAAAAAAGAGTTTCTTTAATGATGAAACACACGTAGGCTCAGATGGACAGGCAGATTCCGACAGGACAGGACAAGGTTAGATGAACAGGCAGATTCCGACAGGACAGGACAAGGTTGCAGCAAACACGACGATAGTCTGGTTCAGGCATGAATAACACAAACGAGAATCCGACAAAGACAGAAGCAGAAAGAGAGAGAGATATAGAGACCTAATCAGAGGGAAAAAGGGAACAGGTGGGAAAAGGGGTGAACGAGGTAGTCAGAGAAGACAAGGGACAGCTGGGGGAAAGAGGGGAAGAAAAGGTAACCTAGTACGACCAGCAGAGGGAGACAGGGTGAAGAGAAAGGACAGAAACAAGACACAACATGACAATACATGACAGATACAAAACATTTAGTCACCTTGGGATAAAAGCATCTGCAACATGACATATATATATATATATAATATATATATTATTAACAAATGAGAGAAAAAGGAAAAAACAAGAAGTTACCTTTTATCATTGCCATTGCTGGGACCAGAAGGCAACTTCAAGTAGAGGTAGAGTTTTTCGATGTCTGTAAACTTCTCAACATCTTGCTGTAAAATGAGAGGTAGTAGAGAAAAGGTAAACAAAACATTTAGTACTAACATACTATATTGCTATGACCATGGGAACCAACCTGCTTCACTGTTGCCAGTTACTACCTCCTTTAGTGGAATGTACTGCTTGTAGTTTCAGGTAAGTGCCAAAATAAAGGAAACTCCAACATTAGAGTGTCTTAATAGGGTGTTGGGGGGCCACTACGAGCCGCCAGAACAGATTCAATGCTCATTGACATGGATTCCACAAGTGTCTGGAACTCTATTGGAGGGATGAGACACCATTCTTCCAAGAGAAATTGCATAATTTGGTGATTTGTTGATGGTGGTGGAAAACGCCGTGTCAGGCACCTCTGCAGTATCTCGGCAGGTAGCCTAGTGGTTAGCGCGTTGGCCCAGTAACCAAAAGGTTGCTAGATCAAATCCCTGAACTGACAAGGTAAACATCTGTTGTTGGGGGCATTGTCATCCGACAGGGCCATAACCACGGTAGCCAAAATAATTGACTTCCCAGCTATTTTTATACATGACCCGAAGCATGATGGGATGTTAATTGTTCAATTAACCCAGGAACCACACCTGTGTGGAAGCACCTGCTTTCAATATAATTTGTGAGTGTTGCCAGTTACCTGTCAGTCTTTCTAGATAAGACTGATGTCATGTAAATGTGGCTATTATGATAATCAAAACACTACACATGTTGCTGGCTCACTTGTTAGCCGTAGCCCGCTGGTTAGCCGTCGCCCGCTTGTTAGCCGTCGCCCTCTTGTTAGCCGTCGCCCGCTTGTTAGCCGTTGTTAGCCATCGCCCGCTTGTTAGCCCTCGCCCTCTTGTTAGCCGTCGCCCGCTTGTTAGCCGTCGCCCGCTTGTTAGCCGTCGCCCTCTTGTTAGCCGTCGCCTTCTTGTTAGCCGTCGCCCTCTTGTTAGCCCTCGCCCGCTTGTTAGCCGTCGCCCGCTTGTTAGCCGTCGCCCTCTTGTTAGCCCTCGCCCTCTTGTTAGCCGTCGCCCGCTTGTTAGCCGTCGCCCTCTTGTCAGCCGTCGCCCTCTTGTCAGCCGTCGCTCACTTGTTAGCCGTTGTTAGCCATCGCCCGCTTGTTAGCCGTTGTTAGCCGTCGCCCGCTTGTTAGCCGTTGTTAGCCGTCGCCTGCTTGTTAGCCGTCGGCCGCTTGTTAGCCATCTACCGCTTGTTAGCCGTCGCCCCCTTGTTAGCCGTTGTTAGCCGTCGCCCGCTTGTTAGCCGTTGTTAGCCGTCGCCTGCTTGTTAGCCGTTGTTAGCCGTTGCCCGCTTGTTAGCCGTCGCCTGCTTGTTAGCCATCTACCGCTTGTTAGCCGTCGCCCCCTTATTAGCCGTTGTTTGCCGTCTCCCGCTTGTTAGCCGTTGTTAGCCGTTGCCCGCTTGTTAGCCGTCGCCTGCTTGTTAGCCATCTACCGCTTGTTAGCCGTCGCCCCCTTATTAGCCGTTGTTTGCCGTCTCCCGCTTGTTAGCCGTCTCCCGCTTGTTAGCCATTGTTAGCCGTCGCCCGCTTGTTAGCCGTCGCCCGCCACAATTTAGGCTAGTCTATAGTCTTTCATTCTATTATGATTGGCACAAGTAGGTCATACATATTAAATGGGTCATCATATCAGTTATGCTTATTACCAGGATTGTGTTCATTAAGCACCCAAATGGACCGACATTGTAAGGAACTACCTGGACTTGTCCAATAAGAATCTAATGTTTTTTGCATTTCGTTGAAACACCACTTTGCTTTGGTTGTGCCCTGATGAACACGACCCAGGTTAAGACTTTGTGTCTGATGATGACACAGCGTAACATGATCAAGCCAACACCAGACCAGACAGAGACATGACAGAATCTTAGCACAGCCACTCATTACTCTGAGACACGGGGTGACAGGTTGAACAGACCAGACAGAGAGACTCTCTGTCACGCTCTCTAAGTTGACACAGACAAGCTACTGTAGATATAATAATAATAACACATTCAGTGATCCCTTCAGGGTTGGGGTCAATTCCATTTCAATTACAGTGAATCCAGAAAGTAAACCAAATTCCAATTCTAATACCAAAATGTCTTCATTGAAAAGCATTAAAAATCATTTGAAATTTTAGTGTCCTTCCTGAATTGGAATTTAAATGGAATTGACACCAAACTTCGATAGCTTTATCAGCCTTATGACATTATGAAGGCTCATAACTACATGCTTATAACCTGCATTATAACGGCGTCATTTAGATAAAGTGTTACTGAAACACAGTTGTACTAGCAATTTCTGGTATTTCTATGCCATATTCTTCAAAAACCCACAAGGAAATCTAAAGTATCACTAGTTTGGTGCATTCTGGTAGATGTGCACCTTTAAACTAGTCTAAAGTCTTGTTTTTTCACTCTGCATCTAAGACATAAGCTGATATCTATCTATGGCAATCACAATTACTCACCAATATGTTGTCCACTTTTGACTGGACAGATTTGCTACAATGAGAGAGAGAGAGAAAAATAGAGAGAGAGAGAGAGAGAGAGAAGGGGGGGGAATAGAGAGAGAGAGAGAGAGAGGGGGGGGAATAGAGAGAGAGAGAGAGAGAGAGAGAGAGAGAGAGAGAGAGAGAGAGAAGGGGGAGAGAGGGGGGAATAGAGAGAGAGAGAGGGAGAGAGAGAGAGAAGGGGGGAGAGGGGGGGAATAGAGAGAGAGAGAGAGAGAGAGAGAGAGAGAGAGAGAGAGAAGGGGGGAGGGGGGAATATAGAGAGAGAGGGGGAGAGAGAAAGGGAGAGAGAGAGAGAGAGAGAGAGAGAGAGAAGGGGGGGAGAGGGGGGAATATAGAGAGAGAGAGGGGGAGAGAGAGAGAAGGGGGGAGGGGGGAATATAGAGAGAGAGAGGGGAGAGAGAAAGGGAGAGAGAGAGAGAATGGGGGAGGGGGGAATATAGAGAGAGAGAGGGGAGAGAGAAAGGGAGAGAGAGAGAGAAGGGGGGGAAGAGGGGGGAATATAGAGAGAGAGGGGGGAGAGAGAGAGAAGGGGGGAGGGGGGAATATAGAGAGAGAGAGGGGGAGAGAGAATGGGGGGGGATAGAGAGAGAGAGAGAGAGAGAGAGAGAGAGAGAGAGAGAGAGGGAGAGAGAAAGGGAGAGAGACAGTGGAAAAAGGCAGTAGCATAACAAACATGTTCTCAGGTCAGTACAAGCCCTCAATCCACACAACAGCATGTTGCGTTTACATCATAGCAATAGAATCTAGAAAGGGCCCACGAGGCCCTATGGCCTACCTACACCCTGTTCACGTGTGATAGGATATGATGTGATAGGATATGATAGCATATGATGTGATAGGATATGATGTGATATGATAGGATATGATAGGATATGATTTGATAGGATATGATGTGATAGGATATGATAGCATATGATGTGATAGAATATGATGTGATAGAATATGACAAGATATGATACGATATGATAGGATAAGATTTGACAGGATTTAATGTGATAGAATATGACAAGATATGATAGGATATGATAGAATATGACAAGGTATGATATGATAGAATATGACAAGGTATGATATGATAGAATATGATAGGATAGAATATGATATGATAGAATATGATAGGATATGATAGAATATGATATGATAGAATAGAATATGATAGGATATGATAGAATATGGTATGATAGAATATGATAAGATATGATAGAATATGATAGGATATGATAGATAGGATATGATAGGATAGAATATGATAGGATATGATAGAATATCATAGAATATGATAGGATATGATAGAATATGATAGATAGGATATGATAGGATAGAATATGATAGGATATGATATAATATGATATGATAGAATAGAATATGATATGATAGAATATGATATGATAGAATATGATAGGATATGATAGAATATGATATGATAGAATAGAATATGATAGGATATGATAGAATATGATATGATAAAATATGATAGGATATGATAGGATATGATAGAATATGATAGATAGGATATGATAGGATAGAATATGATAGGATATGATATAATATGATAGAATATGATAGGATATGA
Organism: Oncorhynchus mykiss; assembly: GCF_057628025.1. Classification (NCBI taxonomy): domain Eukaryota; kingdom Metazoa; phylum Chordata; class Actinopteri; order Salmoniformes; family Salmonidae; genus Oncorhynchus; species Oncorhynchus mykiss. Next base: position 99,954,925 of record NC_143023.1, on the reverse strand, counting down.
TAGAATATGATATGATAGAATAGAATATGATAGGATATGATAGAATATGACAGATAGGATATGATAGGATATAATATGATAGGATATGATAGAATATGATAATATAGGATAGAATATGATAGAATATGATAGGATATGACAGAATATGATATGAAAGGATATGATAGGAAAGAATATGATAGGATAGGATATGATAGAATATGATACGATAGGATATGATAGAATATGATAGGATAGGATATGATAGAATATGATATGATAGGATATGATAGAATATGATATGATATGATAGAATATGATAGGATATGATAGGATAGGATATGATAGAATATGATATGATAGGATATGATAGAATATGATATGATAGAATATGATATGATAGGATATGATAGAATATGATAGGATATGATAGAATATGATAGGATATGATAGAATATGATAGGATATGATAGGATATGATAGAATATGATATGATAGGATATGATAGGATATGATAGAATATGATAGGATAGGATATGATAGAATATGATATGATAGGATATGATAGAATATGATATGATAGGATATGATAGGATATGATAGAATATGATATGATAGGATATGATAGAATATGATATGATAGGATATGATAGAATATGATATGATAGGATATGATAGAATATGATAGGATATGATATGATAGGATATGATAGGATATGATAGGCCTAAGCAAAATGGTGTATATCCCACCTAGCCAAGGTAGTTGTATTATTATATAGGACAGGTCTCATCAACAAGAATACGGAACAAGTCCATGCTGTGCCCAAACACTGGATTCAATGGCATTATGGGTAATTTATGTCATGGACATATAGCTGGCTAATCATACTGCAGGTTTATGACTATCATTAGGCATCCCTTGGCTATGCATGCATACATGTAGCTAGCTAGCTATTACACACACATGACATTATCAATGTTAGCTAGCTAGTTGTCATGTTGTAGCTAGCAAGCTACAGAGTGTGTGTGTGTGAACCGACAGCTATTTCACTGTCTGGAAAAGAGGCTAGCTATCTAGGCTAACTAGCAGCAATCATTTCACAACCAGCCCCACAGCCCTAGCAAGGAGAGATGACCAATATTAGCTAGTTAGCTAGCTAACAAACTAAACGCAATTAATATTCTACTACTAGCTAGTTAAAAACACATCATTTTAGTTTGCTATTAGCTAGCTACATATTGATTAGCTAACGAATCCAACATCTAAATGAGAGCGAGCTCCTGATCTGTCATCATGTTGTACCTGTGCAGCACTGTGGCTAATTTATAAGCGAGTGAAGTGTGTGTGTGTGTGTGTGTGTGCATTGGTCTTTGAATGCATTGCTACATGTCTTACCAAATTGAATTCTTAATTTTGTACTGCAACGCATTGGCCTCAGGGCCCTGGAGTTCTGGTACTAGTGTTGGAAAAGAGCCCAATACCGAGTTGAGCTTCAGCTGACCATGTTGTTGTTGTTCATCTTCAACGGCCATCACGACGATATTCTCGTTGAGGGGAGGTGGTTTGATCGGGGGGGGGAGGGGGAGTTTAACAAGTAAGGCCTGATTCTATATGCCTTGATATAGCGCTGCATCCCTGGCTGTGTGGCTGTGCATGACGCCGGAGCGGAGTACCCACCGTTTGGTGATGAGGAGCGTATAATCTCTGAATAACCATCCACCCCTTTAGCTAGGAGAACCTACTGGATCGACGATAGACCATGTCGGTTAAGGCTATGATTTGACAGCACTTGAAATGTAGAAAAGAAAAGAAAACAGCATGCGGGAATAAATAAATAAAAAAGTGATTATTTTGCAGAGAGAAGCTGACCACTGCCGCAATCAGCGAGCGCGCCTGCAGCAGGCTCCGGCTCCAGAGGCGCATGCGCGGTAACTGATGGAATGGAATGAAGCTGACAATATAATTCCGCCCAGATACAGCATCAATATTTCGTTTATTAAATTGATAATAACAGTATAGTAACTGTATAATGACCGTTGTAGTAATAACATTATTATAGCAGTTTAACATTATTATAGGGGTATTTGAATAAAGTCTTTACCAGTGGGGGAAAAAGTACCCAATTTTCATTCTTGGACCGATTTTCAAGTTCTCTATTTAAAAAATGTAGTTAATTTAATCTGATTGTCATAAGGTTGCATGACTTTGGGTCCACACAGGGCATCTGAACACACACAATACATTTGGATGATTTTCATTACATTTTGGGTGTTTTATTTAACTTTTGTTCACCTGTGGTGTTCCCTTGACCGGTGATTAGAAATGAATGGGTGAGACTACAGTTAGTGTCTAAAATTGAGTTCAGGCGCATGTGTGTGTGTGTGTGTGTGTGTGTGTGTGTGTGTGTGTGTGTGTGTGTGTGTTTCCCAATAGAATCTTTCCCCCACGGGAAACACATATTGGCATTCTCACAAACAACCGCAACATTGTTTCAATAATATATAGACATTTTCTCCCAGCTCTGGTGTATAAAAAGCTCTTTTGAGGCCTTGCTCACAATTCATTCTGGGGCAGTACAAAGACCAAACGATATACTGTATCTGAGGCTCCTGATGAGGTAGCCTAGTGAGGCGCCAGGTAGCCTAGTGGTTATAGTGTTGGGCCAGTACCCGGAAAGGTTTCTAGATCGAATCCCCGAGCTGACAAGGTAAAAATCTGTCGTTCTACCCCTGAACAAGGCTGTCATTGAAAATAATAATTTGTTCTTAACTAACTTGCCTAGTTAAATAAAGGTTAAATTAAAAAATTATATATTTGACCATGACACTGGTGAGGAGGAGAGAGTCCTTGTTAAACAAAGTAGACTGATAAATAGCACGATATTTTTCATCTGAGTATTTGTTGTAGTCAAAAACGAGTTGTATGAGCTCAGGTCAATGAGGCCTACAGGTCATAAATAGCAAATAGAAGTTCAAATCTTCTAATGTTGACAAGAACTTAAATTGCTAAAACGATGTAACACAACATTAGGTAATAATATATGTATTATTATGGATTTATAATCAGCTATAATGGGGCGGTCATTTTGGACCTGAAACACAGAATTAATTAACACCAAACGAACACAACAGGAGGGTTAATAGAAAATGACTCAAGTAAAAGAGAGTCACCCAGGACAATCGTACTTGAGTAAACGTTTTTAAAAGTATTTGTTTTCAAATATACTTAAGTATCAAAAGTAAAAGTATAAATAATTTCAAATTCCTGATGTTAAGCAAACAAGACGGCACCATTTTCTTGTTTTTCTTTATTTAAGAACTTAGTTTAGTGAGTCAGCCAGATCAGATGCAGTAGGGACGACCAGGGATTTTCCTGTCCCGTTAAGCATTCAAAATGTAACTAGTGCTTTTTTTGGTGAAAAGGAAAATGTATCGAGTAGAAAGTGCATTATTTTCTTTAGGAATGTAGTGGAGTAAAAGTTGTCAAAAATATAAATAGTGAAGTAAAGTACAAATACCCCAAAACACTACTTAAGTAGTACTTTAAAGTCATTTTTCTTTACGCCACTGGTCTTTACTCAACCCAAGCTAAAGTGCAACCAACACTTATTTTCCGCTAGTTCTTGAATGTTTTGCGAACAGAATTAGGACTACCGTAATGTTACGGGAATTATATTGTAATCGATTCAACTCAGTACACGTGACGGCTACTGAAAAAAAATATATATACGTTTTATTCACACTGAAATTCAAGTATTACTAACTTTACTGTCAATAAATGTAGCTAGGCAGGCTGAGCTAATTACATATTTTTACTTGTCCAATATTGCCATCTTCTTGTCAACTCTGGTGTTGCAGTTTTTTTCCTTTATTGTCATTATTACAGTAGGCCAGTAGGGGGCACTATTCCCCCAAATTAGACCCTGGTGTCCCAAGGGCTGTGATTGGAGACATTGACGTTGCTCTGTGTAGGATGGCTCTGTGGTCACGTAACTCTTGTTTCAAGAGTAGTGGTGTTAACCCGGTGTATTGATAACATGTATAATGGTTTATGACGCCGTTATAAACATTCCTCAACTGACCCTCAAACAACCATGACCACCTAAAACCTAATCCTCCAATTGGCTCATTCATCGCCTCTCATCTCCCCTATCCCCCAGGTTGTTCATGTAAATTATAATATCCTGTGTTTTCAGTCAACCGTTGGTAGAATAAGGTTTATTTATATAAAATGTTCCAAAAGGTTGTTTTCTTGTTGTTTTCTCACTTTCTGATTCCCTGTTCCTTCATGGGAATTCTCTACGCATTGACTTCCCAGTCAATCTCCTGTCACTTCTCATCTGAGTCCAGCAGAGAGGAGAGAATGTCATCTGACCGTTTGTTTGTCCATTTTGTCCTTTAGGTAACGGATGTGAAACGCTAGCTTAGTTAGCGGTGGTGCAAGTGCCGCGGCTTTTGTGGAGCGATGGGTAACGATGCTTCGTGGGTGACTGTTGTTGATGTCTGCAGAGGGTCCCTGGTTCGCGCCCGGGTATGGGCGAGGGGACGGTCTGAAGTTGTACTGTTACATTTAGGTTATTTTGGTTATTTCATTTGTAACGTTCCAGAATCATCTTCCTCGGGGCAATCTGCATGTTTCCATTCATGCACAGCACCTCTGACAATCCCATGACATACATCCTATCTTTAAAAGACCAATAAACTATTTATAAATAGTGTACATAGATAAGTATTGACAACCTGTATAATGGTTTATAACACCATTATATAAACATTTATAAGCACTTACCAATTAACATGTTTTTATTTATTTAACCAATCCCTTGTTGTCTTTCTGTTTATTGATGATCTTATTCGTTACTTATAAAGAGTTTTGAGCATGCGAAACAAACCCATCAATAGTGTGACTGTTTCTTCGTCCAAAATGGCACCCTACATTGTGTTCCCTATGTAGTGCACTACTTTTGACCAGGAAACATAGGGAATAGGGTTCCATTTGTGACACACTTGTAACCCTGGTAACCAGTAAACGAAACAAAAATCAAATTCAAACTTTATTTGTCACATGAGCCCGAATACAACAAGTGTAGACTTGACCGTGAAATGCTTATTTACAAGCCCTTAAACCAACAGTGCAGTTCAAGAAAGAGTTAAGAAAATAATTTACAAAATAAAACCAGGTCAAAGTGTTGCCTCAGGTATGGTACTCGTGCTAATGAGACGCAACATGGCTAGCTTAGCCACCCCTGAACGGTAGATCTGTAACCTTAGTTCACACAAAGCAACCTAATCAAAATCATTTTTGGGGGTCTCTTTTGAAGTCTTGATAAAAGCATAGATCAGCCATAAAATGTCTTTAGAGGAAAGCTTGAGGAAATTATTATTTTGGGCTATAATCCTGTCATTTTTTTCGGTACAACTTTGACATTTTGGAGAAAAGTGAATAGGGCTATCTCCGTCACACATCTAAATTAACGTTGCGTTGCCTAGCAACTGGTAATGACGTGTCAATGTCAGCTCAGCCACCCTGAAGCTGTTTTCCCTCATGTTTTTTTTCTACAGTGATCTATCTAACTAGGTGTATCTGAGGCAGGGCTGAGGGCAACACAGTGCAGAGGGTCAATGTGCTGCTAACACCTCTAGTCCTGCTTCTCTGATCGTCTTACTTACCCCCACCACATCTTCATCCTTCGGTCACTGGTCCAAATGGCAGCCTATTCCCTATATATAGTGCACTACTTTAGACCAGAGCCCTATAGAACCCTATTCCCTACATAGTGCACTACTTTAGACCAGAGCCCTATAGAACCCTATTCCCTATATAGTGCACTACTTTAGACCAGAGCCCTATAGAACCCTATTCCCTATATAGTGCACTACTTTAGACCAGAGCCCTATAGAACCCTATTCCATATATAGTGCACTACTTTAGACCAAAGCCCTATAGAACCCTATTCCCTATATAGTGCACTACTTTAGACCAGAGCCCTATAGAACCCTATTCCATATATAGTGCACTACTTTAGACCAAAGCCCTATAGAACCCTATTCCCTATATAGTGCACTACTTTAGACCAGAGCCCTATAGAACCCTATTCCCTATATAGTGCAATACTTTAGACCAGAGCCCTATATAACCCTATTCCCTATATAGTGCACTACTTTAGACCAGAGCCCTATAGAACCCTATTCCCTATATATAGTGCACTACTATAGACCAGAGCCCTATAGAACCCTATTCCCTATATATAGTGCACTACTATAGACCAGAGCCCTATAGAACCCTATTCCATATATAGTGCACTACTTTAGACCAGAGCCCTATAGAACCCTATTCCCTATATAGTGCACTACTTTAGACCAAAGCCCTATAGAACCCTATTCCCTATATAGTGCACTACTTTAGACCAGAGCCCTATAGAACCCTATTCCATATATAGTGCACTACTTTAGACCAAAGCCCTATAGAACCCTATTCCCTATATAGTGCACTACTATAGACCAGAGCCCTATAGAACCCTATTCCATATATAGTGCACTACTTTAGACCAGAGCCCTATAGAACCCTATTCCCTATATAGTGCACTACTTTAGACCAAAGCCCTATAGAACCCTATTCCCTATATAGTACACTACTTTAGACCAAAGCCCTATAGAACCATATTCCCTATATAGTGCACTACTTTAGACCAGAGCCCTATAGAACCCTATTCCCTATATAGTGCACTACTTTAGACCAGAGCCCTATAGAACCCTATTCCCTATATATAGTGCACTACTTTAGACCAGAGCCCTATAGAACCCTATTCCCTATATAGTGCACTACTTTAGACCAGGGCCCTATAGAACCCTATTCCCTATATAGTGCACTACTTTAGACCAGAGCCCTATAGAACCCTATCCCCTATATAGTGCACTACTTTAGACCAGAGCCCTATAGAACCCTATTCCCTATATAGTGCACTACTTTAGACCAGAGCCCTATAGAACCCTATTCCATATATAGTGCACTACTTTAGACCAAAGCCCTATAGAACCCTATTCCCTATATAGTGCACCGCTTTAGACCAGAGCCCTATAGAACCCTATTCCATATATAGTGCACTACTATAGACCAGAGCCCTATAGAACCCTATTCCCTATATATAGTGCACTACTTTAGACCAGAGCCCTATAGAACCCTATTCCCTATATATAGTGCACTACTATAGACCAGAGCCCTATAGAACCCTATTCCCTATATATAGTGCACTACTATAGACCAGAGCCCTATAGAACCCTATTCCATATATAGTGCACTACTTTAGACCAGAGCCCTATAGAACCCTATTCCCTATATAGTGCACTACTTTAGACCAAAGCCCTATAGAACCCTATTCCCTATATAGTGCACTACTTTAGACCAAAGCCCTATAGAACCCTATTCCCTATATAGTGCACTACTTTAGACCAGAGCCCTATAGAACCCTATTCCCTATATAGTGCACTACTTTAGACCAGAGCCCTATAGAACCCTATTCCCTATATAGTGCACTACTTTAGACCAAAGCCCTATAGAACCCTATTCCCTATATAGTGCACTACTTTAGACCAGAGCCCTATAGAACCCTATTCCCTATATAGTGCACTACTTTAGACCAGAGCCCTATAGAACCCTATTCCCTATATAGTGTACTACTTTAGACCAAATATTTGGTTCAGCATCAAACAACAACAAAGACGTTTTAGAAACATATTATCAATGTACACACACACACACACACACCGATGTACACACACACACACACACACACACCGATGTACACACACACACACACACACACACACCAATGTACACACACACACACACACACACACACACACACACACCGATGTACACACACACACCGATGTACACACACACACACACACACACACCGATGTACACACACACACACACACACACACACCAATGTACACACACACACACACACACACACACACACCGATGTACACACACACACCGATGTACACACACACACACACATCTGAGCTGAATGACCCAGGAGGAAATATATACACTCTCCTCACCCTGGCCTTTGCATCACTCTTTGTTCATTACAGTATTTTGACAACCAGGTGATTATTCAATCAAGCAATGCAAATGTTAATGGTTTCCTATTTGCATATCTGTGTTTTGCTTTTGTTGAAATGTCATTGATTATGACAGTCTACAATGATGAATGCCACTCCTGGTGCACCCTGATATGTATAATTAACCATTAAGAGGGAGGAGAAGAGAGGCAGGAGAGGAGGGAGGAGAAGAGCGGCAGGAGAGGAGAGAGGGAAGAGAGGCAGGAGAGGAGAGAGGAAAGAGAGTCAGGAGAGGAGAGAGGGAATAGAGGCAGGAGAGGAGGGAGGAGAAGAGAGGCGTGAGAGGAGAGAGGGAAGAGAGGCAGGGGAGGAGAGAGGAAAGAGAGTCAGGAGAGGAGAGAGGAAAGAGAGTCAGGAGAGGAGAGAGGAAAGAGAGTCAGGAGAGGAGAGAGGGAAGAGAGGCAGGAGAGGAGAGGAGAGAGGGAAGAGAGAGATGAGGAGAAAATAAGTAACTAGAAAAGGTGGCCTCTAAAATGAAAAAGTGAAGAATAATAAGATATGCCCTTTAAATATTAAACAAACCTTTCATCTTCATGATCATGTGTGATTTGACAAGGCCTAACTAGCCTATCTTCTGGCAGCGAGTAATATCCAAGACCAGAAGAAGAACAGAGAGGGAGAGAGAGGGAGTAGAGAGAGGGAGAGAGAGAGAAAGAGAGAGAGAGAGAGAGAGAGAGTAGAGAGAGAGAGAGAGAGAGAGGGCGAGAGAGAGAGAAGTAGAGAGAGAGAGAGGGAGAGAGAGAGAGAGAGAGGGAGTAGAGAGAGAGAGAGGGAGTAGAGAGAGAGAGAGAGAGAGGGAGTAGAGAGAGAGAGAGAGAGAGAGAGAGAGAGAGAGAGAGGGAGAGAGAGAGAGACAGGGAGTAGAGAGAGAGAGAGGGAGTAGAGAGAGAGAGAGGGGGGGGGGAGAAGAGAGAGAGAGAGAGAGGGGGAAAGAGGGAGAGAGGGAGTACAGAGATAGGGAGTAGAGAGAGAGAGAGATAGGGAGAGAGAGAGGGAGAGAGAGAGAGGGAGTAGAGAGAGAGAGAGAGAGGGAGAGGGGAGAGAGAGAGAGGGAGTAGAGAGAGAGAGAGGGAGTAGAGAGAGAGAGAGAGAGGGAGAGAGAGAGAGAGAGGGAGTAGAGAGAGAGAGAGAGGGAGAGAGGGAAAGAGAGAGGGAGTAGAGAGAGAGAGAGGGAGAGAGCGAGAGAGGGAGTAGAGAAAGAGGGAGTAGAGAGAGAGAGAGGGAGTAGAGAGAGAGAGAGGGAGAGAGAGAGAGGGAGTAGAGAGAGAGAGGGAGTAGAGAGAGGGAGTAGAGAGAGAGAGAGAGAGAGAGAGCAGAGAGGGAGAGGGAGTAGAGAGAGAGGGAGAGGGAGTAGCCAGGACTACATGGGGACCAGGAGAAGAAGAAGAAGAGAGAGAGAGAGAGAGAGAGAGAGAGAGATAGAAGGGTAAACCACTTCTCCAATCTTTTTGGCTCTATAACAAAGAATAAAGAGCAAAAACATATAAATGATCAAATACAGATCTTAGAATCAACTATTAAAGACTACCAGAACCCACTGGATTCTCCAATTACATTGAATGAGTTACAGGACAAAATAAAAACCTTCCAACCCAAAAAGGCCTGTGGTGTTGATGGTATCCTCAATGAAATGATCATATACAGTGCCTTGCGAAAGTATTCGGCCCCCTTGAACTTTGCGACCTTTTGCCACATTTCAGGCTTCAAACATAAAGATATAAAACTGTATTTTTTTGTGAAGAATCAACAACAAGTGGGACACAATCATGAAGTGGAACGACATTTATTGGATATTTCAAACTTTTTTAACAAATCAAAAACTGAAAAATTGAGCGTGCAAAATTATTCAGCCCCTTTACTTTCAGTGCAGCAAACTCTATCCAGAAGTTCAGTGAGGATCTCTGAATGATCCAATGTTGACCTAAATGACTAATGATGATAAATACAATCCACCTGTGTGTAATCAAGTCTCCGTATAAATGCACCTGCACTGTGATAGTCTCAGAGGTTCGTTAAAAGCGCAGAGAGCATCATGAAGAACAAGGAACACACCAGGCAGGTCCGAGATACTGTTGTGAAGAAGTTTAAAGCCGGATTTGGATACAAAAAGATTTCCCAAGCTTTAAACATCCCAAGGAGCACTGTGCAAGCGATAATATTGAAATGGAAGGAGTATCAGACCACTGCAAATCTACCAAGACCTGGCCGTCCCTCTAAACTTTCAGCTCATACAAGGAGAAGACTGATCAGAGATGCAGCCAAGAGGCCCATGATCACTCTGGATGAACTGCAGAGATCTACAGCTGAGGTGGGAGACTCTGTCCATAGGACAACAATCAGTCGTATATTGCACAAATCTGGCCTTTATGGAAGAGTGGCAAGAAGAAAGCCATTTCTTAAAGATATCCATAAAAAGTGTTGTTTAAAGTTTGCCACAAGCCACCTGGGAGACACACCAAACATGTGGAAGAAGGTGCTCTGGTCAGATGAAACCAAAATTGAACTTTTTGGCAACAATGCAAAACGTTATGTTTGGCGTAAAAGCAACACAGCTGAACACACCATCCCCACTGTCAAACATGGTGGTGGCAGCATCATGGTTTGGGCCTGCTTTTCTTCAGCAGGGACAGGGAAGATGGTTCAAATTGATGGGAAGATGGATGGAGCCAAATACAGGACCATTCTGGAAGAAAACCTGATGGAGTCTGCAAAAGACCTGAGACTGGGACAGAGATTTGTCTTCCAACAAGACAATGATCCAAAACATAAAGCAAAATCTACAATGGAATGGTTCAAAAATAAACATATCCAGGTGTTAGAATGGCCAAGTCAAAGTCCAGACCTGAATCCAATCGAGAATCTGTGGAAAGAACTGAAAACTGCTGTTCACAAATGCTCTCCATCTAACCTCACTGAGCTCGAGCTGTTTTGCAAGGAGGAATGGGAAAAAATTTCAGTCTCTCGATGTGCAAAACTGATAGAGACATACCCCAAACGACTTACAGCTGTAATCGCAGCAAAAGGTGGCGCTACAAAGTATTAACTTAAGGGGGCTGAATAATTTTCCACGCCCAATTTTTCAGTTTTTGATTTGTTAAAAACGTTTGAAATATCCAATAAATGTCGTTCCACTTCATGATTGTGTCCCACTTGTTGTTGATTCTTCACAAAAAATACAGTTTTATATCTTTATGTTTGAAGCCTGAAATGTGGCAAAAGGTCGCAAAGTTCAAGGGGGCCGAATACTTTCGCAAGGCACTGTATACAGACAACAAATTCCAATTGGCTATACTAAAACTCTTTAACATCATCCTTAGCTCTGGCATCTTCCCCAATATTTGGAACCAAGGACTGATCACCCAAATCCACAAAAGTGGAGACAAATTTGACCCCAATAACTACCGTGGAATATGCGTCAACAGTAACCTTGGGAAAATCCTCTGCATTATCATTAACAGCAGACTCGTACATTTCCTCAATGAAAACAATGTACTGAGCAAATGTCAAATTGGCTTTTTACCAAATTTCCATACAACAGACCATGTATTCACCCTGCACACCCTAATTGACAAGCAAACAAACCAAAACAAAGGCAAAGTCTTCTCATGCTTTGTTGATTTCAAAAAAGCCTTCGACTCAATTTGGCATGAGGGTCTGCTATACAAATTGATGGAAAGTGGTGTTGGGGGTAAAACATACAACATTATAAAATCCATGTACACAAACAACAAGTGTGCGGCTAAAATTGGCAAAAAACACACACATTTCTTCACACAGGGTCGTGGGGTGAGACAGGGATGCAAGTTTAAGCCCCACACTCTTCAACATATATATCAACGAATTGGCGCGGGCACTAGAAAAGTCTGCAGCACCCGGCCTCAACCTACTAGAATCCGAAGTCAAATGTCTGCTGTTTGCTGATGATCTGGTGCTTCTGTCACCAACCAAGGAGGGCCTACAGCAGCACCTAGATCTTCTGCACAGATTCTGCCAGACCTGGGCCCTGACAGACCTGGGCCCTGACAGACCTGGGCCCTGACAGACTTGGGCCCTGACAGACCTGGGCCCTGACAGACCTGGGCCCTGACAGACCTGGGCCCTCACAGACCTGGGCCCTGACAGACCTGGACCCTGACAGACCTGGGCCCTGACAGACCTGGGACCTGACAGACCTGGGCCCTGACAGACCTGTACCCTGACAGACCTGGGTCCTGACAGACCTGATAGACCTGGGCCCTGACAGACCTGGACCCTGACAGACCTGGGCCCTGACCTGGGCCCTGACAGACCTGGGCCCTGACAGACCTGGGCCCTGACAGACCTGGACCCTGACAGACCTGGGCCCTGACAGACCTGGGCCCTGACAGACCTGGACCCTGACAGACCTGGGCCCTGACAGACCTGACAGACCTGGGCCCTGTCAGACCTGGGCCCTGACAGACCTGGGCCCTGACAGACCTGGGCCCTGACAGACCTGGGCCCTGGCAGTAAATCTCAGTAAGACCAAAATAATGGTGTTCCAAAAAAAGGTCCAGTCGCCAGGACCACAAATACATATTCCATCTAGACACCGTTGCCCTAGAGCACACAAAAAACTATACATACCTTGGCCTAAACATCAGCGCCACAGGTAACTTCCACAAAGCTGTGAACGATCTGAGAGACAAGGCAAGAAGGGCATTCTATGCCATCAAAAGGAACATACATTTCAACATACCAATTAGGATTTGGCTAAAAATACTTGAATCAGTCATAGAGCCCATTGCCCTTTATGGTTGTGAGGTTTGGGGTCCGCTCACCAACCAAGACTTCGCAAAATGGGACAAACACCAAATTGAGACTCTGCACGCAGAATTCTGCAAAAATATCCTCCGTGTACAACGTAGAACACCAAATAATGCATGCAGAGCAGAATTAGGCCAATACCCACTAATTATCAAAATCCAGAAAAGAGCCGTTAATTTCTATAACCACCTAAAAGGAAGCGATTCCCAAACCTTCCACAACAAAGCCATCACCCACAGAGAGAAGAACCTGGAGAAGAGTCCCCTAAGCAAGCTGGTCCTGGGGCTCTGTTCACAAACACACCCTACAGAGCCCCAGGACAGCAGCACAATTAGACCCAACCAAATCATGAGAAAACAAAAAGATAATTACTTGACACATTGGAAAGAATTAACAAAAAAACAGAGCAAACTAGAATGCTATTTGGCCCTAAACAGAGAGTACACAGTGGCAGAATACCTGACCACTGTGACTGACCCAAAATTAAGGAAAGCTTTGACTATGTACAGACTCAGTGAGCATAGCCTTGCTATTGAGAAAGGCCGCGGTAGGCAGACATGGCTCTCAAGAGAAGACAGGCTATGTGCTCACTGCCCACAAAATGAGGTGGAAACTGAGCTGCACTTCCTAACCTCCTGCCCAATGTATGACCATATTAGAGAGATATATTTCCCTCAGATTACACAGATCCACAAAGAATTCGAAAACAAATCAAATTTTGATAAACTCCCATATCTACTGGGTGAAATTACACAGTGTGCCATCACAGCAGCAAGATGTGTGACCTGTTGCCACGAGAAAAGGGCAACCAGTTAAGAACACACACCATTGTAAATACAACCCATATTTATGCTTATTTATTTTATCTTGTGTACTTTAACTATTTGTACATTGTGTAAACACTGTACATATGTAATATTACATTTGTAATGTCTTTATTGTTTAACACATGTTTCCCATGCCAATAAACCCCTTGAATTGAATTGAATTGAGAGAGAGTAGAGAGAGAGAGACAGAGAGAGAGAGAGTAGAGAGAGAGAGAGACAGAGAGTAGAGAGAGAGAGAGACAGAGAGAGAGACAGAGAGAGAGAGACAGAGAGAGAGAGAGAGACAGAGAGACACACAGAGAGAGAGAGAGAGAGAGAGAGAGAGAGAGAGAGAGAGAGAGTAGACAGACCTACATGGGGACCAGATGGTGACATTCCACATGACCAAACTAACCAATCAGCCTGCTGGGACCCAGGTGCAGCCCCTCCCCCAGCCCTCACCCCCTGGACACTACCAACACATGGGCACCACACCAATAATAATGGCACCCTGAGGCACTACGTTCGCCACAGTCTGTGTGTGTATATGTGTGTGCGCGTACGTGTGTGTGTCCTGCAGTGCCGTGGTTGATGACATCAAAGTTTCCCACCAGAGAGCAGTACAACAAGCACAGCGTATGAAACTCCACAAGAACAGAAGGTGGTACTAAGGAAGTACGTCAGAGCCAGGGTCTCCCATAATAACACACACACACACACACACACACACACACACACACACCCACACACACGAACACACACACACACACACACACACACACACACACGTACACACACACACACACACACACACACACACACACACACACTCAGCCACGCACACACCACGCACACACCACACACACGTACACACACACACACACACACACACACACACACACACACACACACACACACACGAACACACACACACACACACACACTCAGCCACGCACACACCACACACACACACACACACACACACACACACACACACACACACACACACACACACACACACTCAGCCACGCACACACCACACACACGTACACACACACACACACACACACACACACACACACACACACACACACACACACACACACACACACACACACAAACACACACACAGAGAGAGAGACACACACACACACACACACACACACACACACACACACACAAACACACACACAGAGAGAGAGACACACACACACACACACACACACACACACACACACACACACACACACACACACACACACAGAGAGACACACACACTCAGGAGACAGGAAACTTAGGAGACAGGAGACCTAGGAGACAGGACACTCCGGAGACTCGGGAACAAGAGACAGTAGACTCACATTGAAATGCACATTGAATGGAAAAGTGTTGTGAGGAACTACAAACCAGTGTAGGACATGAGGCTGGTTTGTGGTTTAACTTGAACAGAACAGTGTTTAAAGGAGATGAGAATAGGGTCCAATGGACCACAGACCCACAGACCCACAGACCCACAGACCCAACCTGATATTACAGTCTACAGGTCCTTGGGTCATATTTTTGTCATAGCAGTTTTTTTTTAAATGTAATGATTGGTGTCAGGTTGTCTAGTTTCCTCACACTACCATCTATACGGGTTAGCTATTTGTTATACCTGTGTGACAAAGCCAATTTCTACACCAAGGCAAGCAGACAATAAAATCTAATATTTTATCTCACCATCTTTTGGGAATGAGCAACGATAACGTTCTATGAAATAGATTAGCAAAAATAATCAGATTGAAAATTGTAGAAATTGATCACCTATGTAACAAACTGTCAACACTTCCCAATAAGACAGTTGCTGTCAACACTCCCCAATAAGACAGACACTGTCAACACTCCCCAATAACATAGTCACTGTCAACATTCTACATTGTAGAATATTTGTGAAGACATCAAAACTATGAAATAACACACGTAGTAACCAAAAAAGTGTTAAACAAATCAAAATATATTTTATGTTTGAGATTCTTCAAAGAAGCCACCCTTTGCCTCGATGACAGCTTTGCACGCTCTTGGCATTCTTTCAACCAGCTTCATGAGGTAGTCACCTGGAATGTATCTCCTTCTTAATGCTTTCAAGCCAATCAGTTGTGTTGTGTAGTCTGGCCCAGGAGTGTGAAGGTGAACGGAAAGGCTCTGGAGCAACGAACCGCCCTTGCTGTCTCTGCCTGGCCGGTTCCCCTCTTTCCACTGGGATTCTCTGCCTCTAACCCTATTACAGGGGCTGAGTCACTGGCTTACTGGTGCTCTTTCATGCCGTCCCTAGGAGGGGTGCGTCACTTGAGTAGGGTTGAGTCACTGACGTGGTCTTCCTGTCTGGGTTGGCACAGTGGGTGGGGTTATATCCTTCCTGTTTGGCCCTGTCCGGGGGTCGGATGGGGCCACAGTGTCTCCTGACCCCTCCTGTCTCAGCCTCCAGTATTTATGCTGCAGTAGTTTATGTGTCGGGGGGCTAGGGTCAGTTTGTTGTATCTGGAGTACTTCTCCTGGTGTCCTGTGTGAATTTAAGTATGCTCTCTCTAATTCTCTCTTTCTCTCTTTCTCTCAGAGGACCTGAGCCCTAGGACCATGCCTCAGGACTACCTGGCATGATGACTCCTTGCTGTCCCCAGTCCACCTGGCTGTGCTGCTGCTCCAGTTTCAACTGTTCTGCCTGTTGCTATATAATCCTGACCTGTTCACCGGACATGCTACCTGTCCCAGACCTGCTGTTTTCAACTTTCTAGAGACAGCAGGAGTGGTAGAGATACTCTTAATGATCGGCTATGAAAAGCCAACTGATATTTACTCCTGAGGTGCTGACTTGCTGCACCCTCGACAACTACTGTGATTATTATTATTTGACCATGCTGGTCATTTATGAACATTTGAACATCTTGGCCATGTTCTGTTATAATCTCCACCCGGCACAGCCAGAAGAGGACTGGCCACCCCTCATAGCCTAGTTCCTCTCTAGGTTTATAATCTCCACCCGTCACAGCCAGAAGAGGACTGGCCACCCCTCAGCCTGGTTCCTCTCTAGGTTTCTTCCTAGGTTTTGGCCTTTCTAGGGAGTTTTTCCTAGCCACCGGGCTTCTACACCTGCATTGCTTGCTGTTTGGGGTTTTAGGCTGGGTGTCTGTACAGCACTTTGAGATATCAGCTGATGTACGAAGGGCTATATAAATCAATTTGATTTGATTTGATGACAAGGCAGGGGTGGGTATACAGAAGATAGCCCTATTTGGTAAATGACTAAGTCCATATTATGGCAAGAACAGCTCAAATAAGCAAAGAGAAACGACAGTACATCTGTAACGATCGTCTTCAGGAGAAAGAGAGGAGGACCAAAGCGCAGCGTAGTTAGTGTTAATCTTATTTAATAAGAAACTGAACACGTCAAAAACACAAAACAACAAAATGACAACCGAAAACAGTTCTATCTGGTGCAGACACACAAAGACTGAAAATAACCACCCACAAAACACAAAGGAAAACAGGCTACCTATATATGGTTCTCAATCAGGGACAACGATAGACAGCTGCCTCTGATTGAGAACCTTATCAGGCCAAACACAGAAAAGTGAAAATCATAGAAAAACTAACATAGACAACCCACCCCAACTCACGCCCTGACCATACTAAAACAAAAGACAAAACAAAGGAACTAAGGTCAGGACGTGACTGCATCACTACTTTAAGACATGAAGGTCAGTCAATACAGAAAATGTGCAGTCACAATAAAACATCAAGCGCTATGATGAAACTGACTCTCATGAGGACCGCCACAGGAAAGGAAGACCCAGAGTTACCTCTGCTGCAGAGGATAAGTTCATTAGGGATAACAGCACCTCAGATTGCAGCCCAAATAAATGCTTCACAGAATTCAAGTAATAGTATGTAGTATGTAGTTGGTAGTATGTAGTTGGTAGTATGTAGTTGTTAGTATGTAGTATGTAGTTGGTAGTATGTAGTTGGTAGTATGTAGTATGTAGTTGGTAGTATGTAGTTGTTAGTATGTAGTATGTAGTTGGTAGTATGTAGTTGGTAGTTGGTAGTATGTAGTTGGTAGTATGTAGTTGGTAGTATGTAGTTGTTAGTATGTAGTTGTTAGTATGTAGTATGTAGTTGGTAGTATGTAGTTGTTAGTATGTAGTATGTAGTTGGTAGTATGTAGTTGGTAGTATGTAGTATGTAGTTGGTAGTATGTAGTTGTTAGTATGTAGTATGTAGTTGGTAGTATGTAGTTGGTAGTATGTAGTTGGTAGTATGTAGTTGTTAGTATGTAGTATGTAGTTGGTAGTATGTAGTTGGTAGTATGTAGTTGGTAGTATGTAGTTGTTAGTATGTAGTATGTAGTTGGTAGTATGTAGTTGGTAGTATGTAGTATGTAGTTGGTAGTATGTAGTTGGTAGTATGTAGTATGTAGTTGGTAGTATGTAGTTGTTAGTATGTAGTATGTAGTTGGTAGTATGTAGTTGGTAGTATGTAGTATGTAGTTGGTAGTATGTAGTTGTTAGTATGTAGTATGTAGTTGGTAGTATGTAGTTGGTAGTATGTAGTATGTAGTTGGTAGTATGTAGTTGGTAGTATGTAGTTGGTAGTATGTAGTTGTTAGTATGTAGTATGTAGTTGGTAGTATGTAGTTGTTAGTATGTAGTATGTAGTTGGTAGTATGTAGTTGGTAGTATGCAGTATGTAGTTGGTAGTATGTAGTATGTAGTTGGTAGTATGTAGTTGTTAGTATGTAGTATGTAGTTGGTAGTATGTAGTTGGTAGTATGTAGTATGTAGTTGGTAGTATGTAGTATGTAGTTGGTAGTATGTAGTTGTTAGTATGTAGTATGCAGTTGGTAGTATGTAGTATGTAGTTGGTAGTATGTAGTTGTTAGTATGTAGTATGTAGTTGGTAGTATGTAGTTGTTAGTATGTAGTATGTAGTTGGTAGTATGTAGTTGGTAGTATGTAGTTGGTAGTATGTAGTTGTTAGTATGTAGTATGTAGTTGGTAGTATGTAGTTGGTAGTATGTAGTATGTAGTTGGTAGTATGTAGTTGGTAGTATGTAGTATGTAGTTGGTAGTATGTAGTTGGTAGTATGTAGTATGTAGTTGGTAGTATGTAGTATGTAGTTGGTAGTATGTAATTGTTAGTATGTAGTATGTAGTTGGTAGTATGTAGTTGGTAGTATGTAGTATGTAGTTGGTAGTATGTAGTATGTAGTTGGTAGTATGTAGTTGTTAGTATGTAGTATGTAGTTGGTAGTATGTAGTATGTAGTTGTTAGTATGTAGTTGTTAGTATGTAGTATGTAGTTGGTAGTATGTAGTTGTTAGTATGTAGTATGTAGTTGGTTGTATGTAGTTGGTAGTATGTAGTTGGTAGTTGTTAGTATGTAGTTGGTAGTATGTAGTTGGTAGTATGTAGTTGTTAACACTTTATATCACAAGTTATGTTGTCTTTCTATATGACAGTACACATATGCCCAGGTATTTACTTCTAAACTACATGTTAAATGGGCATTACAGTAATAATAGCCTGCTATGTGGGCACGAACTGTGCATGTACAGGTAAGTAAGTATAAGCTGAGTGGGAGCCAAACCAAGCTTTGGTGGTTAGTGTGCAGGACAGGTCAGGACAGGTCAGGTCAGGATAGGACAGGTCGGGACAGGTCGGGACAGGACAGGGAGCTGGCATTATTCACCACCTCTTAGGCTCCTTCCTCCTCCTCGTCTTCCTCCTTCCTCCTCCTCCTCCTCTTCCTCCTCCTATTCCACCTCTTCCCCATCCTCTTCCTCCTCCCCGTCTTCCTCTCCCTCCTCTTAGGCTCTTCCAGTAGGTCAGTGTTACAGAGGAGGCTCCTTCCTCCTCCTCCTCCTCCTATTCCACCTCTTCCCGATCCTCTTCCTCCTCCTCATCTTCCTCTTCCTCTTAGGTTCTTCCAGTAGGTCAGTGTTATAGAGGAGGCAGCTTCCTCCTCCTTCTCCTCTTCTTCCTCCTCTTAGGCTCTTCCAGGAGGTCAGTGTTACAGAGGAGACACCTTCCTCTTCCTCCTCCCCCTCCCTCTCCTCTTCCACCTCCTCCTCCTCTTCAGTAAGTCAACCTGCCAGCCCAGGCTAACATGCAGACAGTACCCACTGGGGACATACTGGATGAATTAACATAGTTTCCACGTCATTTCAACATTTGTTTTTTGTTGATGTGATGACATTGAGTCAATGTGAAAAATTGATTGGATTTACAAAAAGTCGTTAACATAAAAAGTCAACAACATAAAGACATTTCAGGAATTGTTGTCTTTTTTTCACCCGACTTTGAACCTAAATTACAATCTTGACATTGTTGCTGATTTAAAAATGAATTCAAATGAGTTGACAACTCAACGAAATGTAAATTAAAACTAGACGTTGAGCCGACAGTCTGTGGCCAGTGGGTCAGAGCCAAATGGATTAGAGATCACAGGAAAACCACTTGGTTCGGGTGGCGTTTACTCAGTGCTTTAGCACCTGACCCAGACTTCGACTTTATAAATAACCTTTACTCCAGGCAGCCCCCCCCCCCCCCCCCCCCCCCCCCCAGCGTCTCCCAGGTGGAAACTACTCAGTCTCACATGACTAGGACTTAAGAACCCAGGTCAGGCAGGTCTGCTTTGGGAATATGGGTCAGACACTTAGGGGAGGGAGAGAGAAGGGATAGAGTTTAACGTTTACTCAGAACTGTTACCTCAGCAGTCGGAAGCTAACCTTGATTTCAGAAAGGTCAAAGTGGTCCACACCAGGAAGTGATTGAAGTTATCCTCTGTTCATCACGTTCTGTTCTATTTGATTTTATTTTCTGTATTCAGTTGTTGTTTTCAAGGCTTTGAATGTGATTTCGTTTACTGAGGTAATATTGATTGGGATGCAATGTTTGTAGACTATATTCATGTATAGTGGATTTTATTTTGTTGTCAATTGCCTTGGAACAGGGTGTGTTTTGGGTGGGAAATGGGTGAAAGATAAAAGCATTATACCCGGATGCTTTCAGTAAATTGTTACCAAAATTCCCTCTTCTGTTTTCTTAAAATATGTTTTTAAAAACTCCATCTCCTACTGTTTGAAAGAAACCCTATTATATAATAGTCTGCCAAAACAACACTGTATTAGATTACAGCCAAATCAACACTGTATTAGATTACAGCCAAATCAACACTGTATTAGATTACAGCCAAAACAACACTGTATTAGATTACAGCCAAATCAACACTGTGTTAGATTACAGCCAAATCAACACTGTGTTAGATTACAGCCAAATCAACACTGTGTTAGATTACAGCCAAATCAACACTGTGTTAGATTACAGCCAAATCAACACTGTGTTAGATTACAGCCAAATCAACACTGTGTTAGATTACAGCCAAATCAACACTGTGTTAGATTACAGCCAAATCAACACTGTGTTAGATTACAGCCAAATCAACACTGTATTAGATTACAGCCAAAACAACACTGTATGAGATTACAGCCAAAACAACACTGTATTAGATTACAGCCAAAACAACACTGTATTAGAGTACAGCCCAAACAACACTGTGTTAGATTACAGCCAAAACAACACTGTATTAGATTACAGCCAAAACAACACTGTATGAGATTACAGCCAAAACAACACTGTATTAGATTACAGCCCAAACAACACTGTATTAGATTACAGCCAAAACAACACTGTATTAGATTACAGCCAAAACAACACTGTATTAGATTACAGCCAAAACAACACTGTATTAGATTACAGCCAAAACAACACTGTATTAGATTACAGCCAAAACAACACTGTATTAGATTACAGCCAAAACAACACTGTATTAGATAATAGCCCAAACAATACTGTGTTAGATTACAGCCAAAACAACACTGTATTAGATTACAGCCAAATCAACACTGTATTAGATTACAGCCAAAACAACACTGTATTAGATAATAGCCCAAACAATACTGTGTTAGATTACAGCCAAAACAACACTGTATTAGATTACAGCCAAATCAACACTGTGTTAGATTACAGCCAAAACTACACTGTGTTAGATTACAGCCAAAACAACACTGTGTTAGATTACAGCCAAATCAACACTGTGTTAGATTACAGCCAAATCAACACTGTGTTAGATTACAGCCAAAACAACACTGTGTTGGATTACAGCCAAATCAACACTGTATTAGATTACAGCCAAAATGACACTGTATTAGATTTCAGTTAAACGTTCCTTGTAGTAAACCAACATCATACTAGGTATGTAGGTGGTTTAAGTTAGAACACTCCTAGAATCCCTCCTTAAACCACCCCCTCACCAATCTCTTGAATGGACCAACCCTCTTTTGCATAAATTGTCTGTGACAGAGTAAGCCGGGTGAGCTGCAGGGTTAGGGTAAAGAGAGGCAGTGTGTGAGCACTGTAGAGCATAGAGATAGGAGCTGTGGACTCACAGGACTATACTATAGACACTACTGACTACTGGAGTCTATACTACAGGACCACGGACAAACTACTGAAGCTAGTGGGCTGTTGACCTGAAACGGAAACTGAACAGCATCATGCACTGTGCTTCCTATCCCGTCTCTGTAGGGACCACCAGCAATAACCCAATGTATTGCTACAATGTCAAATCGGTGAGTGTGTTTATTACCTACTTAGAATTGTTTTGACTTTTTTATTTTTTACCTTTATTTAACTAGGCAAGTCAGTTAAGAACAAATTCTTATTTACAATGACGGCCTAGGAACGTTGGGGTTAACTGCCTGTTCAGGGGCAGAACGACAGATTTGTACCTTGTCAGCTCGGGGGATTCGATCTTGCAACATTTCGGTTACCTGCCGTCACTGAAAGGGTGTATAGCGTGTTTATTATCTATTTATAAAGGGTGTATAGCGTGTTTATTATCTATTTAGAAAGGGTGTATAGCGTGTTTATTATCTATTTAGAAAGGGTGTATAGCGTGTTTATTATCTATTTATAAAGGGTGTATAGCGTGTTTATTATCTATTTAGAAAGGGTGTATAGCGTGTTTATTATCTATTTAGAAAGGGTGTATAGCGTGTTTATTATCTATTTAGAAAGGGTGTATAGCGTGTTTATTATCTATTTAGAAAGGGTGTATAGTGTGTTTATTATCTATTTAGAAAGGGTGTATAGTGTGTTTATTATCTATTTAGAAAGGGTGTATAGCGTGTTTATTATCTATTTAGAAAGGGTGTATAGTGTGTTTATTATCTATTTAGAAAGGGTGTATAGTGTGTATATTATCTATTTAGAAAGGGTGTATAGCGTGTTTATTATCTATTTAGAAAGGGTGTATAGTGTGTTTATTATCTATTTAGAAAGGGTGTATAGTGTGTTTATTATCTATTTAGAAAGGGTGTATAGTGTGTTTATTATCTATTTAGAAAGGGTGTATAGCGTGTTTATTATCTATTTAGAAAGGGTGTATAGCGTGTTTATTATCTATTTAGAAAGGGTGTATAGTGTGTTTATTATCTATTTAGAAAGGGTGTATAGTGTGTTTATTATCTATTTAGAAAGGGTGTATAGCGTGTTTATTATCTATTTAGAAAGGGTGTATAGTGTGTTTATTATCTATTTAGAAAGGGTGTATAGTGTGTTTATTATCTATTTAGAAAGGGTGTATAGCGTGTTTATTATCTATTTAGAAAGGGTGTATAGCGTGTTTATTATCTATTTAGAAAGGGTGTATAGCGTGTTTATTATCTATTTAGAAAGGGTGTATAGTGTGTTATTTATCTATTTAGAAAGGGTGTATAGCGTGTATATTATGTATTTAGAAAGGGTGTATAGTGTGTTTATTATCTATTTAGAAAGGGTGTATAGTGTGTATGTCTCTGTTATATTATACTATTGATGAAGTAAGACATTATTAAGTTTGTAAAACATTATAACACTTCATCCTCTATTTTCTCAGTTTGTCCAACATTTGTGTCTATCACTTGTTATTAACATTATCCTCATATACTAATAAGGCAGGGATAATAAAGTCAGACAATATCACTATCAGTGTAATAATATGCTCTGGTATAGTACAGAATTGACACATCAAAGTAAGCCTACTCTGTTCACTAGTGTTGCAGGTCCCTCGTCAGTTTCAATTTAACTGTCATTCATCACTACAGGGAGTCCAACATTCATCACTACAGGGAGTCTAACATTCATCACTACAGGGAGTCTAACATTCTATATCAGTCATCACAACAGGGAGTCCAACATTCTATATCATTGATCACGACAGGGAGTCCCAACATTCTATATCATTCATCACGACAGGGAGTCAAACATTCTATATCGTTCATCACTACAGGGAATCTAACATTCTATATCATTGATCACTACAGGGAGTCTAACATTCTATATCATTCATCACTACAGGGAGTCTAACATTCATCACAACAGGGAATCTAACATTCTATATCATTCATCACTACAGGGAGTCCCAACATTCTATATCATTGATCACGACAGGGAGTCTAACAATCAATATCAGTCATCACAACAGGGAGTCCAACATTCTATATCATTCATCACTACAGGGAGTCTAACATTCTATATCATTCATCACAACAGGGAGTCTAACATTCATCAATACAGGGAGTCTAACATTCTATATCATTCATCACAACAGGGAGTCTAACATTCATCACTACAGGGAGTCTAACATTCTATATCATTCATCACTACAGGGAGTCTAACATTCTATATCATTCATCACTGCATGGAGTCTAACATTCTATATCATTCATGACTACAGGGAGTCTAACATTCTATATCATTCATCACTACAGGGAGTCTAACATTCTATATCATTCATCACTACAGGGAGTCTAACATTCTATATCATTCATGACTACAGGGTTTCTAACATTCTATATCATTCATCACTACAGGGAGTCTAACATTCTATATCATTCATCACTACAGGGAGTCTAACATTCATCACTACAGGGAGTCTAACATTCTATATCATTCATCACTACAGGGAGTCTAACATTCATCACAACAGGGAGTCTAACATTCTATATCATTCATCACTGCAGGGAATCTAACAAATCTATATCATTCATGACTACAGGGAGTCTAACATTCTATATCATTCATGACTACAGGGTTTCTAACATTCTATATCATTCATCACTACAGGGAGTCTAACATTCTATATCATTCATCACTACAGGGAGTCTAACATTCATCACTACAGGGAGTCTAACATTCTATATCATTCATCACTACAGGGAGTCTAACATTCATCACAACAGGGAGTCTAACATTCTATATCATTCATCACTGCAGGGAATCTAACAAATCTATATCATTCATGACTACAGGGAGTCTAACATTCTATATCATTCATCACTACAGGGAGTCTAACATTCTATATCATTCATCACTACAGGGAGTCTAACATTCATCACAACAGGGAGTCTAACATTCTATATCATTCATCACTACAGGGAGTCTAACATTCTATACCATTCATCACTACAGGGAGTCTAACATTCTATATCATTCATCACTACAGGGAGTCTAACATTCTATATCATTCATCACTACAGGGAGTCTAACATTCATCACAACAGGGAGTCTAACATTCTATATCATTCATCACT
The DNA here is from genome assembly GCF_057628025.1 of Oncorhynchus mykiss. Lineage (NCBI taxonomy): Eukaryota > Metazoa > Chordata > Actinopteri > Salmoniformes > Salmonidae > Oncorhynchus > Oncorhynchus mykiss. The sequence continues at coordinate 99,929,554 of NC_143023.1, read as the reverse complement.
ACAGGGAGTCTAACATTCTATACCATTCATCACTACAGGGAGTCTAACATTCTATATCATTCATCACTACAGGGAGTCTAACATTCTATATCATTCATCACTACAGGGAGTCTAACATTCTATATCATTCATCACTACAGGGAGTCTAACATTCTATATCATTCATCACTACAGGGAGTCTAACATTCATCACAACAGGGAGTCTAACATTCTATATCATTCATCACTACAGGGAGTCTAACATTCTATATCATTCATCACTACAGGGAGTCTAACATTCTATATCATTCATCACTACAGGGAGTCTAACATTCTATATCATTCATCACTACAGGGAGTCTAACATTCATCACAACAGGGAGTCTAACATTCTATATCATTCATCACTACAGGGAGTCTAACATTCTATATCATTCATCACTACAGGGAGTCTAACATTCTATATCATTCATCACTACAGGGAGTCTAACATTCTATATCATTCATTACTACAGGGAGTCTAACATTCTATACCATTAAAATAACAGACCCTTTCATATACCTCTCATCAAAAGTCATTGCAGAGAACATGTGTCATGGGGGTTAGGTATATGCAGCTATGGCTGTATCTGTGTGTGTGTGTGTGTGTTCAATGGCACTAGAACTGGGACTGAGTGTTCCATTCAGTCAGTGATGTCTGTGTAAATGTATGAAAAGCTCAGAATCTCTGTGGTTTCATTGTGATAGAAGATTATGACATTTGCAGCACGTACTTACACTTTGTAATGTAATTGACCAAATGTCCCTCCTTCAGCTTTCGGAACACAACATATAATGTATCAGTCTATATTTACCGCCTCCCATTTCTCTAATGTGTAGCAGATTGCTGTGATCTCTATTTGATTTGACCGTGGTGTGTTTTAACACTGGTCCCTATCCTCGTCCATTACCACCATCAAAGACTGGGAGACTAACTAACTAGAACCAGACCTTAGAGAGTAACTAACTAGAACCAGACATTAGAGAGTAACTAACTAGAACCAGACATTAGAGACTAACTAACTAGAACCAGACGTTAGAGAGTAACTAACTAGAACCAGTCATCAGAGACTAGAACCAGACGTTAGAGAGTAACTAACTAGAACCAGACGTTAGAGAGTAACTAACTAGAACCAGACGTTAGAGAGTAGCTAACTAGAACCAGTCATTAGAGAGTAACTAACTAGAACCAGACGTTAGAGGGTAACTAACTAGAACCAGATGTTAGAGAGTAACTAACTAGAACCAGACATTAGAGAGTAACTAACTAGAACCAGACGTTAGAGACTAACTAACTAGAACCAGACATTAGAGACTAGAACCAGACATTAGAGAGTAACTAACTAGAACCAGACGTTAGAGAGTAACTAACTAGAACCAGACGTTAGTACCATGTGGCTAAAGTTGGAAGGGGTGTTACTGTAGGGTAGAGGCCTTAGAATAGTTGTTCAATATTGCACTCATTTAAATCTTCCTCTAAATGATTGAAAGTATACATTCAAAATGGAGTCTTTCATGTCTTCATTCAAGTTTTTGTTTCCATCAGAGATGATATCAGTCATGTTTTTGTTGCTATCAGAGATCATATCAGTCATGTTTTTGTTGCTATCAGAGATGATATCAGTCATGTTTTTGTTGCTATCAGAGATGATATCAGTCATGTTTTTGTTGCTATCAGAAATGATATCAGTCAAGTTTTTGTTGCTATCAGAGATGATATCAGTCATGTTTTTGTTGCTATCAGAAATGATATCAGTCATGTTTTTGTTGCTATCAGAGATGATATCAGTCATGTTTTTGTTGCTATCAGAGATGATACCAGTCAAGTTTTTGTTGCTATCAGAGATGATATCAGTCATGTTTTTGTTGCTATCAGAAATTATATCAGTCATGTTTTTGTTGCTATCAGAGATGATATCAGTCATGTTTTTGTTGCTATCAGAGATGCTATCAGTCATGTTTTTGTTGCTATCAGAGATGATATCAGTCATGTTTTTGTTGCTATCAGAGATGATATCAGTCATGTTTTTGTTGCAATCAGAGATGATATCAGTCATGTTTTTGTTGCTATCAGAGATGATATCAGTCATGTTTTTGTTGCTATCAGAGATGATATCAGTCATGTTTTTGTTGCTATCAGAGATGATATCAGTCATGTTTTTGTTGCTATCAGAGATGCTATCAGTCATGTTTTTGTTGCTATCAGAGATGATATCAGTCATGTTTTTGTTGCTATCAGAGATGATATCAGTCATGTTTTTGTTGCAATCAGAGATGATATCAGTCATGTTTTTGTTGCTATCAGAGATGATATCAGTCATGTTTTTGTTGCTATCAGAGATGATATCAGTCATGTTTTTGTTGCTATCAGAGATGATATCAGTCATGTTTTTGTTGCTATCAGAGATGATATCAGTCATGTTTTTGTTGCTATCAGAGATGATATCAGTCATGTTTTTGTTGCTATCAGAGATGATATCAGTCATGTTTTTGTTGCTATCAGAGATGATATCAGTCATGTTTTTGTTGCTATCAGAGATGCTATCAGTCAAATGTGTGTTGCTGTTAGAGATGCTAATGTATCACAACTGTGACGTTAAAGTGCAGTACATTACACCTCTATCTTCCTGTAGTTGTGTTCTTCACACATGGTGAAAAGTCTCCCATCATTTGTGATGACATGACTGATGGTTTATAAATCAATGCGCTACTAAAAGAGAATGTCATGGCGACGGTTCATGTGTGTGTGCCAAGTTGTGTGTTCGGGGGTTGTTATTGGGGGCCAGTGGGGGTGTGCTGGGGCGGGGGCGTGACCATTATTAACGGGTCGCCTGCTACGTCCCATAGTGTGTGTATGTGTGTGTGCCCGTGCATATGCAGTATGTGTGTATGTGTGTGTGTTATCAACGGGTCGCCTGCTCCGTCCCATGGTAAGGAGGACAATTGGCATTATCCTGCACCATATGCTACCCACGGAGACTCAGACAGGGCTAGTGACAGCAGGGGCTCCTGTGGTTGGCCTGGTCCCATTATCACCATGGAACTTGTGCCAAACACGGCTAGAGCTGTGTGTGTGTATGTGGGGGGGGGGGGGGGGGGGGCATTGTGTGTGTGCGTGTGTGCGTGTGTGCGTGCGTGTGTGTGTGTGTGTGTGAGCATGCTCAAGAGGGTCTTTAAATAGAGAGCTGGTCTGCTTTACAGGCGTTTGTCACCGGGGTAACAGTGCCTGTTGTCGGGGTAACTGACACCCCATTGATGTTCCTCAGGGAGGTTGATTTTAATTTCCTGAATCAGATCAAAGAGATGGGGTGGGGGTGGGGGGTGCAGGTGCAGCACAGACCTCTCAGTGTAGGTAGGTGTTTCATTTGTAAAACCTCCTTCGATGATACAATAGTTAATTCTCATTTTTTATTGTAATAAAATAGAAAACTGTCACTGTTTCAACATTTAGTTATTTTCTAGGTGAGACAAAAGTCTCATACTCTATTACAACTGTGGTGTGGTCAGATCCTGTGGTCCGATCCTGTGGTCCGATCCTGTGGTCCGATCCTGTGGTCCGATCCTGTGGTCCGATCCTGTTGTCTGATCCTGTGGTGTGGTCCTGTGGTCCGATCCTGTGGTCCGATCCTGTGGTCCGATCCTGTGGTCCGATCCTGTGGTCCGATCCTGTTGTCTGATCCTGTGGTGTGGTCCTGTTGTCTGATCCTGTGGTCTGATCCTGTGGTCCGATCCTGTTGTCTGATCCTGTGGTGTGGTCCTGTTGTCTGATCCTGTGGTCTGATCCTGTGGTCCGATCCTGTGGTCCGATCCTGTTGTCTGATCCTGTGGTGTGGTCCTGTGGTCTGATCCTGTGGTCCGATCCTGTGGTCCGATCCTGTGGTCCGATCCTGTGGTCTGATCCTGTGGTCCGATCCTGTGGTCTGATCCTGTGGTCTGATCCTGTGGTCCGGTCCTGTGGTCATATCCTGTTGTCTGATCCTGTGGTCTGATCCTGTGGTCCGATCCTGTTGTCTGATCCTGTGGTGTGGTCCTGTTGTCTGATCCTGTGGTCTGATCCTGTGGTCCGATCCTGTGGTCCGATCCTGTGGTCTGATCCTGTGGTCTGATCCTGTGGTGTGGTCCTGTGGTCTGATCCTGTGGTCCGATCCTGTGGTGTGGTCTTGTGGTCCGATCCTGTGGTCCGGTCCTGTGGTCTGATCCTGTGGTCTGATCCCGTGGTGTGGTCTTGTGGTGTGGTCCTGCTGTCTGAAGAGGATTTATCCAATGTTGTTCTGCAGCTTTTTCCAAATGAAATTCTTTCTATCCCAATCTTCCAAACTAGCCCTAAACCTGATTACGATTAGGGCTGAAGGGAATTCTCTCTCTCTCTCTCTCTCTCTCTCTCTCTCTCTCTCTCTCTCTCTCTCTCTCTCTCTCTCTCTCTCTCTCTCTCCCTCTCTCCCTCCCTCCCTCCCGGGCAGGCGGTGATGGGGAGGGGATGCTGTTCCCTTAATCCGGATGAGGAGGTGCATGGATCACCCAGTTTAGGGATTAACACAATAGCTCTGAGTCTGCTCCTTTCAGCACACTGCTTGGTTTTTATTTAGACTTCTGTAGTATACTGTATTATACTGTATTATACTGTATTATAGTGTAGTGTACTATAGTATACTGTATTATACTGTACTATACTGTAGTGTACTGTATTATACTGTATTATAGTGTAGTGTACTTTAGTATACTGTATTATACTGTATTATACTGTAGTGTCCTGTATTATACTGTATTAGACTGTATTATACTGTAGTGTACTGTATTATACTGTATTATACTGTATTATACTGTATTATACTGTAGTGTACTGTAGTGTACTGTATTATACTGTATTATACTGTAGTGTACTGTATTATACTGTAGTGTACTGTAGTGTACTGTATTACACTGTATTATACTGTAGTGTACTTTAGTATACTGTAGTGTACTTTAGTATACTGTAGTGTACTGTATTATACTGTATTATAGTGTAGTGTACTGTAGTGTACTGTAGTGTACTGTATTATACTGCAGTGTACTGTATTATACTGTAGTGTACTGTATTATACTGTATTATACTGTAGTGTACTGTATTATACTGTAGTGTGCTGTATTATACTGTATTATACTGTATTATAGTGTAGTGTACTGTAGTATACTGTGTTATACTGTATTATACTGTAGTGTACTGTATTATACTGTAGTGTACTGTAGTATACTGTAGTATACTGTATTATACTGTAGTGTACTGTATTATACTGTATTATACTGTTGTGTACTGTAGTATACTGTATTATACTGTATTCTACTGTAGTGTACTGTATTATACTGAATTATACTGTAATGTATTATACTGTTTTATACTGTATTATAGTGTAGTGTATGGTAGTATACTGTATTTTACTGTAGTGTACTGTATTATACTGTAATGTACTGTATTATACTGTAGTGTACTGTAGTGTACTGTAGTGTGCTCTAGTGTACTGTATTGTGCTGTAGTATATGGTTATATACCATGGTATCCTGTATTATAATGAGTATACTGTAGTATACTGTAGCTTCAGTTCACAGTTCTGGTATTGCGTTGATCCATAGTCATATATTTACATATGTCTTCATATAGGCTATACTGTATATATTCACATATAGGCTATACTGTATATATTCACATATAGGCCATACTGTATATATTCACATATAGTCTATACTGTATATACTGTATTCACATATAGGCTATTCTGTATATGTCCACAAGTATTCATATAGACTATACTGTATATATTCACATATAGGCTGTACTGTATATGTCCACAATTATTCATATGGACTATACTGTATATATTCACATATAGGCTATACTGTATATATTCACATATAGGCTATACTGTATATATTCACATATAGGCCATACTGTATATATTCACATATAGTCTATACTGTATATACTGTATTCACATATAGGCTATTCTGTATATGTCCACAAGTATTCATATAGACTATACTGTATATATTCACATACTGTATATGGGTGGCAGGTAGCCTAATGGTTGGAGCGTTGGGACTAGTAACTGAAAAGTTGCTAGATCGAATCCCTGAGCTGACAAGGTAAAAAAAATCTGTCGTTCTGCCCCCTGAACAAGGCAGTTAAACCCACTGTTCCCTCGTAGGCCGTCATTGAAAATAAGAATTTGTTCCTAACTGACTTGCCAGGTTAAATAAATGTGTGTTTATGTACATACTTTTGGTCTCTGGTTTCTACTATGCCACTGACATCTCTTCCAGTGACTAGGAAGAGTAACTTCACGAAGTCATTGTTTCAGTGTTATAGACGTTTAGTTCATCACAATCTTTCATTTAGCTGTCCCCCCCCCCCCCCCCCCCCCCCCCTTTGTTCTTCTCAGGTCTATGCTCAATCTCCAAATCATGACGACCTCCTCAACCCTGACTCATCCTCACACCCCTCCTCCAAAGCTCCAGGCAACGTGTTCACGGCAACCTTTTTCAGTGAGCGACAGGGGAACAACAGTTCACCTGACATGTGGAACTCCAATGGAATGAACCAGCCTGGCTTTGGAGGCATGGTGGGAGGGGCCTCAGCTCACCAATCAGGAAGCTACAACAACATGCAACCAGCACATAATCACCTGGTAAAGAACTGACTGTACATGACTTTACTGACACAAAGAGTTTTAAATAAATCATGTTCTACTTATAGTTTTATTTTGATGGGCTCACACAGATGTAGATACTAACCCAGCACATGTACAGTACCAGTCAAAAGGGTTGCAGCACTCCATCACTCTCCTTCTTGGTCAAATAGCCCTTACTCAGCCTGGAGGTGTGTTGGGTCATTGCCCTTTTGAAAAACAATGACAGTCCCACTAAGCGCAAACCAGATGGGATGGCGTATCGCTACAGAATGCTGTGGTAGCCATGCTGGTTAAGTGTGCCTTGAATTCTAAATAATTTCACAGAAAGTGTCATCAACAAAGCACCCCCACACACCATCAAACCTCCTCCTCCATGCTTCACGGTGGGAACCACACATGCGGAGATCATCCGTTCAACTACTCTGTGTTTCACAAAGACACGGAGGTTGGAACCAAAAATCTCAAATTTGGACTCATCACACCAAAGGACAGATTTCCACCGGTCTAATGTCCATTGCTTGTGTATCTTGGCCCAAGCAAGTCTCTTCTTATTATTGGTGTCCTTTAGTAGTGGTTTCTTTGCAGTAATTCCACCATGAAGGCCTGATTCATGCAGTCTCCTCTGAACAGTTAATGTTGAGATGTGTCTGTTACTTAAACTCTGTGAAGCATTTATTTGGGCTGTAATTTCTGAGGCTGGTAACTCTATTCTTTGCTGTTCTTGCTATAATATGGCCGCCTCGCTTCGCGTTCCTAGGAAACTATGCAGTATTTTGTTTTTTTTACATGTTATTTCTTACATTGGTACCCCAGGTAATCTTAGATTTCATTACATACAGTCGGGAGGAACTACTGAATATAAGAGCAACGTCAACTCACCATCATTGCGACCAGGAATGTGACTTTCCCGAAGCGGATCCTGTGTTTTGCCCTCCACCCAGGACAATGGATCGAATCCCAGCCGGCGACCCTAAACAACGACGCCGTAAAAGGGGCAGACAAAGCGGCCTTCTGGTCAGGCTCCAGAGACAGGCACATCGCGCACCACTCACTAGTATACTACTCGCCAATGTCCAGTCTCTTGACAACAAGGTTGATGAAATCCGAGCAAGGGTAGCATTCCAGAGAGACATCAGAGACTGTACCGTTCTTTGCTTCACGGAAACATGGCTCACTGGAGAGACGCTATCGGAGTCGGTGTAGCCAGCTGGTTTCTTCACGCATCACTCCGACAGAAACAAGCATCTTTCTGGTAAGAAGAGGGGCGGAGGGGTATGCCTTATGATTAACGAGACGTGGTGTGATCATAACAACATCCAGGAACTCAAGTCCTTCTGTTCACCTGACTTAGAATTCCTCACAATCAAATGTCGACCGCATTATCTACCAAGGGAATTCTCTTCGATTACAATCACAGTCGTGTATATTCCCCCCCAAGCAGACACATCGATGGCCCTGAACAAACTTTATTTGACTCTTTGCAAACTGGAATCCATACATCCTGAGGCTGCATTCATTGTAGCTGGGGATTTTAACAAGGCTAATCTGAAAACAAGACTCAATAAATTCTATCAGCATATCGATTGCGCAACCAGGGCTGGTAAAACCCTGGATCATTGTTATCCTAACTTCTGCGACGCATATAAGGCCCTCCCCCGCCCTCCCTTCGGAAAAGCTGAGCACAACTCCATTTTTTTGCTTCCAGCCTACAGACAGAAACTAAAACAAGAAGCTACTACACTTAGGTCTGTTCAACGCTGGTCCGACCAATCTGATTCCACGCTTCAAGACTGTTTCGATCACGTGGATTGGGATATGTTCCGCATTGCGTCCAACAACAACATTGACGCATACGCTGATTCGGTGAGCGAGTTCATTAGAAAGTGCATCGGCGATGTCGTACCCACAGAAACCGTGGAATGATGGCAGCATTCGCGAGAAACTGAAAGCGCGAACCACTGCTTTTAACCAGGGCAAGGTGACCCGAAAAATGACCAAATATAAAAACAGTGTAGCTATTCCCTCCGCAAGGCAATCAAACAAGCTAAGTGTCAGTATAGAGACAAAGTAGAGTTGTAATTCAACGGCTCAGACACAAGAGGTATGTGGCAGGGTCTAACAGTCAATCACGGATTACAAAAAGAAAACCAGCCCCATCGCGGACCAGGATGTCTTGCTCTCAGACAGACTAAATAACTTCTTTGCTCGCTTTGAGGACAATACAGTGCCACTGACACGGCCCGCTACCAAAACCTGCGGACTCTCCTTCACTGCAGCCGACGTGAGTAAAACATTTAAACGTGTTAACCCTCGCAAGGCTGCATTCCCAGACGGCATCCCCAGCCGCGCCCTCAGAGCATGCGCAGACCAGCTGGCTGGTGTGTTTACGGACATATTCAATCAATCCCTATCCCAGTCTGTTGTTCCCACATGCTTCAAGAGGGCCACATTGTTCCTGTTCCCAAGAAAGCTAAGGTAACTGAGCTAAACGACTACTGCCCCGTAGCACTCACTTCCGTCATCATGAAGTGCTTTGAGAGACTAGTCAAGGATCATATCACCTCCACCCTACCTGACACCCTAGACCCACCCCAATTTGCTTACCGCCTCAATAGGTCCACAGACGACGCAATCGCAACCACACTGCACACTGCCCTAACCCATCTGGACAAGAGGAATACCTATGTGAGAATGCTGTTCATCGACTACAGCTCAGCATTTAAAAAACATAGTACCCTCCAAACTCGTCATCAAGCTCGAGACCCAGGGTCTCGACCCTGCCCTGAGCAACTGGGTACTGGTCTTCCTGACAAGCCACCACCAGGTGGTGAGGGTAGTTAACAACATCTCCACCCCGCTGATTCTCAACACTGGGGCCCCACAAGCGTGCGTTCTGAGCCTTCTCCTGTACTACCTGTTCACCCACGACTGAGTGGCTATGCACGCCTCCAACTCAATCATCAAGTTTGCGGACGACACTACAGTGGTAGGCTTGATTACCAACGATGACGAGACGGCCTACAGGGAGGAGGTGAGGGCCCTAGAAGTGTGGTGTCAGGAAAGTAACCTCACACTCAACGTCAACAAAACAAAGGAGATGATTGTGGACTTCAGGAAACAGCAGAGGGAGCATGCCCCTATCCACATCGACGGGACAGTAGTGGAGAGGGTAGTAAGTTTTAAGTTCCTCGGCGTACACATCACGGACAAACTGAATTGGTCCACCCACACAGACAGCGTTGTGAAGAAGGCGCAGCAGCGCCTCTTCAACCTCAGGAGGCTGAAGAAATTCGGCTTGTCACCAAAAGCACTCACAAACTTCTACAGATGCACAATCGAGAGCATCCTGTCGGGCTGTATCACCGCCTGTTACTGCAACTGGTCCGCCCACAACCGTAAGGCTCTCCATTGGGTAGTGAGGTCTGCACAACGCATCACCGGGGGCAAACTACCTGCCCTCCAGGACACCTACACCACCCGATGTCACAGGAAGGCCATAAAGATCATCAAGGACAACAGCCACCCGAGCCACTGCCTGTTTACCCCGCTATCATCCAGAAGGCGAGGTCAGTACAGGTGCATCAAAGCAGGGACCGAGAGACTGAAAAACAGCTTCTATCCCAAGGCCATCAGACTGTTAAACAGCCACCACTAACATTGAGTGGCTGCTGTCAACATACTAACTCAACTCCAGCTCAAATTAACAAGGCACACCTGTTCATTTAAATGCATTCCACCTCATGAAGCTGGTTGAGAGAATGCCAATAGTGTGCAAAGCTGTCATCAAGGCAAAGGATGACTTCTTTGAAGAATTTCTAACATAAAATATATTTTGATTTGTTTAACACTTTTTTGGTTACTACATGATTCCATATGTGTTATTTCATAGTTTTGATGTCTTCACTATTATTCCACAATGTAGAAAACAGCAAAAAAAAGAAAAACCCTTGAATGAGTAGGCGTGTCCACATTTTTGACTGGTACTGTACATACTGATGCACTCTGGTCCGCTGCCAAATCATGTGTATGTTGTTTTTTGTTTCGCAGGACTATTCTCCCCATTCAGTCTCACCTGTAGAGGAGAACAGGGGTCTTCCTCCTATGTCTACCTTCCACCGTAACAACCCTGCTGCATCTCACACCCAGTCAGCCAACAGCTCAGAGAACACCACAGGAAACCACTCTACAGGAAGGTCACAGACTGGAGCAGCCCTGGGGAAAGCACTAGCTTCTGTAAGTACTGGAACCTACCTGTCCTGTCTACCTGTCCTGTCTACCTGTTCTGTCTACCTGTCCTATCTACCTGTCCTATCTACCTGTCCTGTCTACCTGTCCTATATACTTGTCCTATCTACCTGTCCTATCTACCTGTCCTATCTACCTGTCCTGTCTACCTGTCCTGTCTACCTGTCCTATCTACCTGTCCTGTCTACCTGTCCTATCTACCTGTCCTATCTACCTGTCCTGTCTACCTGTCCTATCTACCTGTCCTATCATACTCTGTTCCTCTAATATTCTATGGCTTTTCCTGAGAATTTGGATTGGATTTGGAATGTCAGTTTACTTCCTGAATGGACTGAATTGAAATGGAATTGACCCCACTCCTGCTAGCCAGACAGATTACAAAGCCAGAGAACAATATCCTCTATCCACGATGACTACTAGGGAAATGACCCGTAGTGTTTGGTTCCTAGTATAACAAGTGACTGTGTTACATTATTAACGCAGCCCTGGGCCGTGCTCGTGCTGCCGGTGTGTTAATTGGATGCTGTCTGAGCAGTAACCAGGATTGACGAGTCAGCTTGGTTTACGAGCCTCGCTGCAAAGCCCGAGGCGGAGGTTGTAAAACCACACAGAGAAGTTACAGGTTGTGCTTTTAAAATGATGCATGGAGTTGCTCCTCACAGTCCTCTAACCACATCTTTACCCCACCTCTTCCCCCCACCTCTTCACCCCACCTCTTCACCCCACCTCTTCACCCCACCTCTTTACCCCACCTCTTCCCCCCACCTCTTCACCCCCCACCTCTTTACCCCTCCTCCTCTTTCTCCCCCCTTCTCTTTCTCCCTCCTCCTCTACCCCTCCTCCTCTACCCCTCCTCACCTACCCCTCCTCCTCTACCTCTGCTAATCTACCCCTCCTCCTCTACCTCTCCTAATCTACCCCTCCTCCTCTACCCCTCATCCTCTACCCCTCCTCCTCTACCTCTCCTAATCTACCCCTCCTCTTCTACCCCTCCTCCTCTACCCCTCCTCCTCTACCTCTCCTAATCTACCCATCCTCCTCTACTCCTCCTCCTCTACCTCTCCTAATCTACCCCTCCTCCTCGACCCCTCTACCTCCCCGTCATACTCATCCTCTGCCCCTCACCTTCTCTTCCTTCTTTACCCTCTCTTCTCCTCTCTCTGTCTGTCTGTCTGTCTTCAGATTTATTCTCCTGACCACACCAGTAGCAGTGAAAACTCCTCCACACCAGACAGGTCTCCATCTCCATCTCCACACACAGGCTCTGGCCCCCCAGCTTACCCGTGGCACACGTCTGCTCAGACCTCTGTCTCCCCCAGTTACCAGTGTTCTCCTATATCTCTGGTATGGACATGACGCTCTGTGACACTCACTTGACATACAAGACTACCTGCACATACAGTAGCTCGAGTTGCAATTTGACTTGATGTAACTACAACTACAACTAAACAATTATTTTCTGGGTTATAGTTGCCTAGTTAAATAAAGGTTAAATAAAAAACAATTCAAAAATGTATAACCAACCTTAAATCAATGCAATCTTTTATATTCTCTCATGACAATAACACACCGTCTCTCTCTTTCTCTCTCTCTCGCTCCACTACTCTCTCTCTCTTTCTCTCTTTCTCTCTCTCTCTCTCTCTCTCTCTCTCTCTCTCTCTTTCTCTCTCGCTCCACTACTCTCTCTCTCTCTCTCTCTCTCTCTCTCTCTCTCTCTCTCTCTCTCTCTCTCTCTCTTTATCTCTCTCTCTCTCTATCTCCCTGCCCCACCCCCCTCCTCACTCTAGTCTCAGTTGGAGGATCGTCTAGATAGACTGGATGATGTGATCTATGTTCTGCATAACCATACGGTGGGACCCATCCCCAGCCTGCCCTCTGACATCCACAGCCTGTTGAACCAGGCCAACCATGGACACATCCACAACACCCCACTACCAGGGACACACCATAGACACAGACCCACCACGGCACATGGCACAGCCATGGTGAGACACAGTCCTTACTCTGTCAAAGTCTTTCAGGTTGTGTCTGTTTTGTGCATAAAAAAATGTGTCGAGAAAGGCTATTGGCCACTGTGTGTGTGTGCCCACCCACTGCTCTACCAGTCACATCAGACACGCTCTAGATATGGTATATGGTACATGGTACATTTCAACATATTTTACACATGTCATTTCAACATATTTTACACATGTCATTTCAACCTATTTTACACATGTCATTTCAACATATTTTACACGTGTCATTTCAACATATTTTACACGTGTCATTTCAACACATTTTACACATTTCATTTCAACATATTTTACACACGTCATTTCAACATATTTTACACATGTCATTTCAACATATTTTACACGTCATTTCAACATATTTTACACATGTCATTTCAACATATTTTACACATGTCATTTCAACATATTTTACACATGTCATTTCAACATATTTTACACATTTCATTTCAACATATTTTCCATAACGGGAGGAGTGTTGTTCTGGAAATAGAGAACAGAGAGGAACACCGTGTTTAATTTAATTTGATGCGGATCTGGAAAGTCTATCTATGTGTGGATGCTGTTCTGTCAAGGACCAGGTAAACGATATGGACAGGGAATACATAGCCTGGTCCCAGAACGGTTAAGTGCTGTCTTGCCACTCTCACTGGCATGGCACAGCGAGACAGCACAAACAGATCTGGAACCAGGCTACAAATCCTACATCGTGACCACTTACATATCAGTGTGTTTCTCTTTCCTTCCTGGAGATTGAACCCAGCTGTAGTGGTGAAAGTCCAGACAGAGGACAGAGTGATGGAAGTAGGTCTACGTTATATTTAGAGGACAGAGTGATGGAAGTAGCTCTACATTATTTTTAGAGGACAGAGTGATGGAAGTAGCTCTACGTTATATTTAGAGGACAGAGTGATGGAAGTAGCTCTACATTATATTTAGAGGACAGAGTGATGGAAGTAGCTCTACATTATATTTAGAGGACAGGGTGATGGAAATTGGTCTACGTTACATTTTAGAGGATATAGAACTGTCTAATCCCTAGTAGGGCTATTACATTCATTCAGGTTTCCAGGGATATATGTGTCCATTACAATGAATGATTCCTGAACAGAATTAGGGGCTATGTTTAGGAGAGCTATGGGGATTAACATCCTCTGTGATTAAATTCATTCCGTGAGATAAACAGGGATCTGTTCAGGGATACAGAATTTGGTGACCTATTTGTCATTATGAGGGCGGCAGGTAGCCTAGTGGTTAGAGTGGAGGGGCGGCAGGGTAGCCTAGTGGTTAGAGTGGAGGGGCGGCAGGGTAGCCTAGTGGTTAGAGTGGAGGGGTGGCAGGTAGCCCAGTGGTTTGAGCGTTGGACTACTGACCTGGAAGGTTGCAAGTTCGAATCCCCCGATCTGACAAGGTACAAATCTGTCGTTCTGCCCCCTGAACAAGACAGTTAACCCACTGTTCCCCAGTAGGCCGTCATTGAAAATTATAATTTGTTCTTAACTGACTTGCCGAGTTAAATAAAAGTTAAAATTAGAAAATTTATGCCGCATCAAGAAATGTGGTTAAAGTGTAATTTATTTATTAATAGTTGATTCTGTAAATGAAATACTGAACTTGTACATCGTCTTTACGTAACCCTCTTAACGTGTGTGTGTATTGCAGGTAGACACTGTCAATCTGAACAACAACTCCCACCCTGCACTGCAGAGACGTTCACAGAATCAAAATGGCCACTCCTTCCCGGCAGGACTAGGTGGCTTGGAGCTGAAGTTGGAGGGTCTGGAGAGAGATGAGCAGTATGAGCTACATCACAGCCATCACAACCAGGGTCACAGACACAGACACAGCTCTGACAGCCACAGCCAGCGCTCCGATGAGGAGAGCGAGTCCCACAAGACACAAGGAGACAGCATGACCAGGTGAAGACAGCAACATCAGCTATATGCTCTCTCTCTCTCTCTCTCTCTCTCTCTCTCTCTCTCTCTGCCTCTAGACTGCTCCCAGATCAGCTATCTGTTCTCTCTTTCTGCCTCTAGACTAGTCTCAGATCAGCTATATGATCTCTCTCTCTCTCTCGCTCTCTCTTTCTCTCTCTCTCTCTCTCTCTCTCTCTCTTTCTTTCTCTCTCTCTCTCTCTCTCTGTCTCTCTGTCTCTCTGTGTCTCTGTCTCCTCTCTCTCTCTCTCTCTCTCTCTCTCTCTCTCTCTCTCTCTCTCTCTCTCTCTCTCTCTCTCTCTAAATCTAACTCTAGCCTGGTCCCAGATCAGCTTTCTCTCCAGTTCTGTTTGTGCTGTTTTTTTTAACACAGTCAAAAGTTTGGACACACCTACTTATTCAAGGGTTTTTCTTTATTTTTTACTATTTTCTACATTGTAGAATAATAGTGAAGACATCACAACTATGAAATAACACATATGGAATCATGTAGTAACCAAAACTGTGTTAAACAAATCAAAATAGATTTTATATTTAAGATTCTTCAAAGTTGCCACCCTTTGCCTTGATGACAGCTTTGCACAAGCTAGACATTCTCTCAACCAGCTTCATGAGGTAGTCAGTCACCTGGAATGTATTTCAATTAACAGGTGTGTCTTGTTAAAGGTTAATTTGTGGAATTGTTTTGTCACATGAACTGAAATTAGGCAAACTATTTGAATTCTACGTAGCCTATAATCTATTCATCTTCAGTCATCTCAGGTTTTCATTAGAAGCATCATTTTACAGTTTCTTTTTTTGTGTAACAATTGAAAAGACATTGGCAACTTTGTAGGCTATTAGTCAATTAGACAATTATTATTATCATTATCATTATTATCATTATTATCATTATCATTATTATCATTATTATCATTATCATTATTATCATTATTATCATTATTATCATTATTATCATCATCATTATTATCATTATTATCATTATCATTATTATTGGCATTATCGTTATCGTTATCATCATTATCATCATCATTATTCTCATTATCGTTGTCATTGTCATTGTCGTTATTGTCATTATCGTTGTCTTTATCATTACCGTTGTTATTATCATCATTATTATTATCATTATCGTTATCATTATTATCATTATCGTTATCGTGATCATTATCGTTATTTACTATCATTATTATTATTATTATTATCAGGCAACTTAATTCTGGAGTTTTCAGTGGTCACTCTTGATTCTGTGTTTAGCAGGGACCTTCTGTGTATAAAGTGATGTGGAAGAGCAAAACAAAACCAAAAACATCTAACAACAGCTGTTCTACGAGTGTTCTGATACAGTCGCTAAATAACCAATGATTTCAAGTGCAACTTTAGTAACAATGGTTTTGGGAAACAGCTCGGCTACTAAAGATACATCGTCAGATGGTTCTAACGATGACCTTAATGCTGCGAAGGCTCTGGGAAACTAGGCCCTAGAGCAGAGTAGTCCCTCTCTACACAGCAGGGGTTGGTAATGACGTCCTTTCAGCCATTTAAGCCCGCTGGCTGTGTAGATGCCTATCTGTCTGTTGCGTTGATAAAAAGCTGGTAATGGCTCAAAGATTCAACTAGATTTGTATCTGGATATCAGATTGAGAGATTCGACTTTAAAAAAAATACATACAAATGCCAACCAGAGGGCGCCACGTACCAATCCTGAAACCTCTTGCTTTCTCTCTCCCGTTTTACAGCAGCATCCATGAAGATGAGGACAACCTGAGCCCGGAGCAGAAGGCTGAGCGGGAACGAGAGCGGCGGATGGCCAACAACGCCCGCGAGCGCCTGAGGGTCCGTGACATCAACGAAGCTTTCAAGGAGCTGGGTCACGTGACCCAGCTGCACCTGAAGAGCGAGAAGCCGCAGACCAAGCTGCTGGTTCTTCACCAGGCCGTGGCTGTAATACTTAGTCTAGAACAACAAGTCAGAGGTCAGTACTCCTGCCATCCCGAACATCCCCTGCCATCCCAAACAGATTATGGCTATTTCTCAATTAATCTTTCCTCGATTCCTCACATCCTCTCTCCTCGCCTCCTTTTCAAAAACACATTGGGGGAGAAGGTCTGAGGGATGACCTCGTACCTTATCTTCTAATACGATCGAAAAGGAGATTAGGAAAACACAGAAAGACACATATATCTGTTATCTCAATGACTAACCTATATATATATACATATACATATATATATATATATATATAGGTAGCCTAGTGGTTAGAGTTATATATATAGGTAGCCTAGTGGTTAGAGTGTTTGGTTAGAGTGTTAGGCCAGTAACCGCAAGATGGCTTGATCGAATCCTCTAGCTGACAAAGTAAAAATCTGCCCCTGAACAAGACAGTTTAACCCACTGTTCCCCGCTAGGTCGTCATTGTAAATAAGAATTTGTTCTTAACTTACTTGCTTAGTTAAAAATATATATATAACGTGCCCCTTGACTTTTTCCACATTTTATTACGTTACAGCCTTATTCTAAAATTGATTAAATAGTTTCCTCCCTCTCATGAATCTACACACAATACCCCATAATAGCAAAGCAAAAACAGGTTTTTAGAATTTTTTGCAAATTTATAAAAAATAAAAAACAGAAATATCACATTTATATAAGTATTCATACCCTTTACTCAGTACTTTGTTGAAGCACCTTTGACAGCGATTAAAGCCTCGAGTCTTCTTGGGTATGACACTACAAGCTTGTCACACCTGTATTTGGTGAGTTTCTCCCATTCTTCTCGGCAGATCCTCTCAAGCTCTGTCAGGTTGGATGGGGAGCATTGCTGCATAGCTATTTTCAGGTCTCTCCAGAGATGTTAGATCGGGTTCAAGTCCAGGCTCTGGCTCGGCCACTCAAGGACATTCATAGACTTGTCCCGAAGCCACTCATGTGTTGTCTTGGCTGTGTGTTTAGGGTCAATGTCCAATTGGAATTTGCTCCGTTCATCTTTCCCTCGATCCTGACTAGTCTCCCCGTCCCTGGCAGTGAAAAACATCCCACAGCATGATGCTGCCACCACCATGCTTCACCGTAGGGATGGTGCCAGGTTTCCTCCAGACGTGACACTTGGCATTCAGGCCAAAGAGTTCAATCTTGGTTTCATCAGACCAGATAATCTTGTTTTTCACGGATTGAGAATCCTTTAGGTGCCTTTTGGCAAACTCCAAACGGGCTGTGATGTGCATTTTACTGAGGAGTGGCTTCGTTTGGTCACTCTACCAATAAGGCCTGATTGGTGGAGTGCTGCAGAGATGGTTATCCTTCTGGAAGGTTCTCTTATCTCTGCAGAGGAACTCTGGAGCTCTGTCAGAGTAACCATCCGGTTCTTGGTCACCTCCCTGACCAAGGCCCTTCTCCCCTGATTGCTCAGGTTGGCCAGGTGGCCAGCTCTAGGAAGAGTCTTGGTGGTTCCAAACTTCTTCCATTTAAGAATGATGGAGGTTCTTGGAGACCTTCAATGCTGTAGAAATGTTTTGGTACCCTTCCCCAGATCTGTCCCTCGCCACAATCCTGTCTCTGAGCTCTAGAGACAATTCCAACGACCTCATGGCTTAGTTTTTGCTCTGACATGCACTGTCAACTGTGGGACCTTATATAGACAGGTGTGTGCCTTTTCCAAATCATATCCAATCAATTGAATTTACCACAGGTGGACTCCAATGAAGTTGTAGAAATATCTCAAGGATGGTCAATGGTAATAGGATGCACCTGAGCTCAATTTAATGTCTCATAGCGAAGGTTCTGAATACTTATGTAAATGTAGGTATTTCTGTTTTTTATTTGTCACTTTGGGGTATTGTGTGTAGCTTGATGTGGACATTTTTTTGTATTTAATCCATTTTTAGAATAAAGCAGTAACGTAACAAAGGTGAAAAAATGTAAAGGGGTCTGAATACTTTCTGATTGCCCTGTATATAAAGTCTGAATGAATAAGTACTTCAGTGGAACATGAAGCTACGTATCCTCCTCTCTTTCTACGGGATGGCGTGGGCATGACCTCTTCCCTCTCTCCTCCATTAAGGTCAGAGAAGGAGAAAGAGAGAGAGAGATGGTGGTGTGTGAGACAGACAGAGAGAAGGGTGGGTGTTTGAGAGAGATAGAGAGAGAGTTGGGGAGAAAGCATGAAAGAGAGAGAGAAAGTTAGAGAGGCAAAGACAAGGAGGAATGCCAGAGAGAGAACGAGACATTAAAGGAGAGAGAGAGAGAGAGAGAGAGAGAGAGAACGAGAGATTAAATGAGAGAAAGAGAGAGAGACATTAAATGAGAGAAAGAGAGAGAGAGCGAGACATTAAAGGAGAGAAAGAGAGAGAGAACGAGAGATTAAATGAGAGAGAGAACGAGACATTAAAGGAGAGAAAGAGAGAGAGAACGTGACATTAAAGGAGAGAAAGAGAGAGAGAACGAGAGGTTAAAGGAGAGAAAGAGAGAGAGAACGAGACATTAAAGGAGAGAAAGAGAGAGAGAACAAGACATTAAAGGAGTGAAAGAGAGAGAGAATGAGAGATTAAAGGAGAGAAAGAGAGAGAGAGAGAACGAGACATTAAAGGAGAGAAAGAGAGAGAGAACAAGAGATTAAATGAGCGAAAGAGAGAGAGAGCGAGACATTAAATGAGAGAAAGAGAGAGAGAACGAGATATTTAAGGAGAGAAAGAGAGAGAGAACGAGCCATTAAATGAGAAAGAGAGAGAGAGAGAGAGACATTAAAGGAGAGAAAGAGAGAGAGAATGAGACATTAAAGGAGAGAAAGAGAGGGAGAACGAGAGATTAAATGAGAGAGAGAACGAGAGATTAAGTGAGAAAGAGAGAGAGAGAGACATTAAAGGAGAGAAAGAGAGAGAGAACGAGAGATTAACTGAGAGAGAGAACGAAACATTAAAGGAGAGAAAGAGAGAGAGAACGAGTGTTATGTGAACGTGACAGAATCCACAAGTATTAAAATACACACCAGAGATATTAGAGAGTCATACCACGTCTGATCCTGGTTCCCTGTCTGGTCTATGGAACAGTCATACCACGTCTGATCCTGGTTCCCTGTCTGGTCTATGGGACAGTCATACCACGTCTGATCCTGGTTCCCTGTCTGGTCTATGGGACAATAGCAACGTTGTCCTAGTTTTTTACCTTTATTTAACTAGGCAAGTCAGTTAAGAACTAATTGTTATTTTCAATGACGGTCTAGGAACAGTGGGTTAACTGGTCTAGGAACAGTGGGTTAACTGGTCTAGGAACAGTGGGTTAACTGGTCTAGGAACAGTGGGTTAACTGCCTTGTTCAGGGGCAGAACGACAGATTTTTTCCCTTGTCAGCTGCGGGATCAGATCTTGCAACCTTTTGGTTACTAGTCCAACACTCTAACCACTAGGCTACCTGCCACCTATGGGATATTCCTAATGTTGATGTCCTGGTTCATTGTCTGGTCTATGGGGCAGTCCTAACGTTAATGTCCGTGTGATCTGCTACCTCTAGAGCGTAACCTGAACCCCAAGGCAGCCTGTCTGAGGAGGAGGGAGCAGGAGAAGATGTCAGCTGGGTTAACAGATGCCCAGGGCCTGCAGCAACACCAGGCATCACTACATCCTGGACTAGATGCATCTAACCCCATGGGACATCTATAAACATTTGACAGGTATGGGAATGGGCACCTGACTTTGTATAAAAGTGGGGGTGCACAATCTGGGGCATTTTAGATTTTAGATTATACTTTTTTTTAACCATTTTCCAGCAATTCTATATTGTTTCTCAACAAGGAGAATCCATGTTTACTTGACAGACACAACATTTTTTCTCAGGGTTTTGCTACAATAAATAGCATTAAAAGATGGTTTTTAAACTAGATTACTAATCTTCCCTAAAAGTCCCACCCACAGTGAATGATTGACAGGTCTGAAACCCTACCAATTCTGTGACTTACAAACATTCCTCCCCCTCCCCTGAGAATCCCACCCACAGTGATTGATTGACAGGTCTGAAACCCTACCAACCCTGTGGCTCACAAACATTCCTCCCCCTCCCCTGACAATCCCACCCACAGTGATTGATTGACAGGTCTGAAACCCAACCAACTCTGTGACTTACAAATATTGAGGGCAGCAGGGGCAGCAGGGTAGCCTAGTGGTTAGAGCGTTGGACTAGTAACCAGAAGGTTGCAAGTTCAAATCCCCGAGCTGACAAGGTACAAATCTGTCATTCTGCCCCTGAACAGGCAGTTAACCCACTGTTTCTAGGCCGTTATTGAAAATAAGAATTTGTTCTTAACTGACTTAAGTAACCTAAAAAAACAAAGTGTAAATACAAATTCCAGATTTTAGATTCTTCAAAGTAACCACCCTTTGCCTTGATGACAGCTTGGCTGGTACTGTACCTCTACAAGCATTTCGTTACACCCACAATAACTAAATATGTGTATGTGACCAATGCAATTTGATTTGATTTGATAAATTGCTGCTCTGAAACCAGAAAGAATAAGATCAAGCTCTGGTAATCTGGGTCTTTGCCTATTTATTTTAATGGTTTCGGCTAGAGACATGCGATTTTCTGCGCTGTAATGGACAAGCATGGTAATTATTATATATTTTATAAAATGGTCAGATATATCTATTTTTAATACAGACTATAAAAAATGTTTTAAAAAATTGACAAATGACCTAATGGATTATAATAATTTTCTGGTACCAAAAAAAAGAGATGCAAAAACACAAGTTTGCCACCCCCTTATTTTAATAGTGAGGGTGCACCTGCTCTGTTTTCTCCATGGCTCAGGCATCTATGGTGCTAACATCTCTCAGGACTTCTTCTTCTTCTTTGGTAGCATGTGTTGATCTGCTGTCGATCCAAGTTAAATAATCTATTCTTTCTTTCTACATATGAAGTGTGGAGGAGGATCATCCTGAGACGGTTAAAGACCATCCAAGACCATCCAATGACATCCAAGACCATCCAAGACCATCCAAGGCCACCCAAGACCATCCCAGGACATCCAATGCCATCCAAGACCATCCAAGACCACCCAAGACCATCCAGGGACATCCAAGACCATCCAAGACCATCCAAGACCATCCAAGTCCATCCAAGACCATCCAAGACCATCCAAGTCCATCCAAGACCATCCAAGACCATCCAAGGCCATCCAAGACCATCCAAGACCATCCAAGACCATCCAAGGCCATCCAAGACCATCCAAGACCATCCAAGGACATTCAATTGTTTCTCTGTAAAGTAAGCTACGAGACTGTAAAGTAAGTAAGCTAAGCTATGAGACCAAGAGACAGAAAAAGTGTTACAGCAGCTCAATAGTCACGATAGGGACATTTCCTGAAGCTCCTGTTGGAATTTGACCTGTGCCTAAACGTATAACTTGTTACTGACAAATGCATTTTAACCAGCAAGTGTTTTGTATGTTTTTTCTATTCGTTGTACAGTGAAGAAGAAAAAAGGTAACTCTTTTTTTTTGGGGTAATAATAATTCAATGTTTAATTAATATTTTTATTATATTCTCCTATGTCAGTATTCGACCTCTTAGGGTGGTACAAGTTTAGCTGTACACTCGTGTGCGCGCTTGGCCAAGTCAGATTTTTTTTGTGCTTTTTGTTTAGGCTACAATTGGAATAATAATTAATTGTTCAGAGTTTTTATTCATAATATTGATTACTTTTTAATAGCTTTTTATTGTTTATATTTTCTACAATTACTAATAAGTAAATATCTGAATTACAGATCTTTAATTTTAAACTAAGTATGTGTTTCTTCAGAAGACAGTGTAAATATTTATCTTTAATTAAGCAATCCCTGATTTTCTGTATATTGGGGAGATTTCCAGCTTCCTTAGTCCGATTGCCCACTCTCTCTTTGGGCTACCGGACTCTGGGTTGCCCACTCTCTCTTTGGGCCTTTGGGTTACCAGGTGCCGGTGGTACTTTTCAGCCTGGTACCCACCTTCCTTAGTCCGATTGCCCACTCTCTCTTTGGGCTTCCGGACTCTGGACTCTGGACTCTGGACTCTGTATATGGGGAGAGCTCCAGAATGGGGAATGTCTTTGTAAAAAACCTTCCAGTTATTTACAGTTATGTTGTATGTCATCTTCAGTAAATGTTAACCATTATATTAATAGTAATGTGTACAGAAGTTCTGCTCAAATAATGAAATAAATGTTTGTTTTTTAGATATCAGAAGTATTTCTTATTTATCCCTTTCAACAGTATCAGACAAGACATATAGTATGTATTATTCGAGGTGTTAATGATGATGATGAAGATGAGGAGGATGAACACCTGCGCAATTTGCTGAATATTTTTTTTATTTTTTTTATTAACAAATATCAACAAACATGCAAAAACAAGCGTACATACAAACTATTAACATCGCCAGGAATCCTAAACAAACAAACCACATTCATTATTAATACAACAAGTTTGAATTGCCTTTCTGTTTTTCATTTTAGTTAAAGTAGTGCCCTATTGTTTAAATTATTTTATAAAATGGGGGAAAAAAAAGTTCGGTTTTTGATTTAGACCATTTGCATTTGTGAATAGGAAAAGTACCTAATATAATGAGCAGTTGAATTAAATATACTACATCTTTATCAATGTCAGAATTTCTGAAATAAATTATTATATCAAAACCATTTAATTGTACAACCTGCAATTTGTTGAATAGCTGGACAGATCCGCTGGGGGGAACGCGTAGGGATACTTTCAAAATAGAGACTGTGTGGAGTGGGGAGGGAGAATCCGGACTTCCCATACAGTAACTCCCACAAGAGACTGTGTGGAGTGGGGAGGGAGAATCCGGACTTCCCATGCAGTAACTCCCACAAGAGACTGTGTGGAGTGGGGAGGGAGAATCCGGACTTCCCATACAGTAACTCCCACAAGAGACTGTGTGGAATGGGGAGGGAGAATCCGGACTTCCCATGCAGTAACTCCCACAAGAGACTGTGTGGAGTGGGGAGGGAGAATCCGGACTTCCCATACAGTAACTCCCACAAGAGACTGTGTGGAATGGGGAGGGAGAATCCGGACTTCCCATGCAGTAACTCCCACAAGAGACTGTGTGGAATGGGGAGGGAGAATCCGGACTTCCCATACAGTAACTCCCACAAGAGACTGTGTGGAATGGGGAGGGAGAATCCGGACTTCCCATGCAGTAACTCCCACAAGAGACTGTGTGGAATGGGGAGGGAGAATCCGGACTTCCCAGACAGTAACTCCCACAAGAGACTGTGTGGAATGGGGAGGGAGATTCCGGACTTCCCATGCAGTAACTCCCACAAGAGACTGTGTGGAATGGGGAGGGAGAATCCGGACTTCCCAGACAGTAACTCCCACAAGAGACTGTCACTTCAGCCAGCGCGTGTTGCACTACTAACAGAAGAACTGCGCCAATTTAGGTAAGTCCATCAAACGGGTTTGCTCACAGGAACACGTTTCTGAACTGTCTAGCTAGCTGTTACTTGAACCAATTGAACAGTTAAGTGCTTTATGATGTGATTCTAGTTTTTGGCATTGCCTGGTTGGCTATCTTATCGTTCAAGAACATCGATTGATCCGCTAGTAAAGGTGGCGTTTCATTATCCGCTGGTAAAATTGCATAGAGGAATACTCATGCATCTATCCTTTGTCTTTAATTACAATCGTACACATAGAGTCAGATAAAGTGCTTATGAAGGAGAGAGTATTTTGTTATTGGTCCTATTTATTTTCATTTAAAGAAGTGTACACCTATTTTATACTGTAACAAGTAGAGTTTTTTTTATCGCTTTGGTGCCATTTTCAGAAGCACGTAGTACATTTTCATAGCTCTTTTGTGCAAAACTCAAAATAGATGATCACAAAGGAAGTTGTTTTAAAAACCAAGCACTTTTCCATCAAATGTTATCAGTGTTTTATCTAGAAATACTGTACATGCTTCACATTGCAATACATGTTCATATTAAGCACTCGCCTTTCATACATATTCACATAAAGTACTCGCCTTTCACAATGCAAAGCTCACGTTACTTTTGCTATGATCCTCTTCTCTTTTGTTATTTAGAGACATTTTACTATGACCTAATCCGAGTGCTCTTAATTGATGATCACTTAAACGTTTGGTAAACCTACTCGTGGGTAATACCGTAATTTACGTTGCAGACACTTTTATTCAAAGTGACAACAGTCCACACATTTTGGTATGCGACCCCAGTGAGAATCGAACACACAACTGCTTGTGCCATGTTCTTAGGAACTGAGCCACACAAGACCAACTACAATACTAGAATATAATGCCGGTCAAAGATGGATGATTGCCATCCCAATGAATGTACCACAGTACTTCAGGTCATGGAGGAGACATGCAATGATTTCAATTGAGACCTATGTCAGGCTTGGATTCGCCATGCCAAAAAAAAAAAAAAAAGGTGTATTCCTCAGTTGCATGAACAATGAGTATATTTACAGGGATGTGGATGAGAACCTGTGGCCAAATGCTCCAGACAGGCTTGACGCAAACGAGTGCCTGCTAAACATTTAGGTTTCTTTAATTTCTTTAATTTAAATGCATTGTGAAATATGTCTTCAATGATCATACCTTTTTGAATATTTCATGTTCAGTCAATTTTAAGGGTAGTGCAAGTGTATTGCCTAATGTGTAATATACTGTAATTACAGTATAACCCTAACCCTAACCCTAACCCTACATTCAAAGGGCAAATTGTAAAAAAATCTACCTTAAAAGTTTTTGCTGATAGTTAAAATAACTAAAGAGAGGATATCATTTTGTTTTTGTGATTTAAACCAATGTACTCATTATATTTCACAGTAAACGTTTATTTTTAAGGCCTTGATTGCGTGGTGAAAGGTTTTTGAATGTAAGACTGGCTGCGTTACACGTCTTACCAGTTTGGAGTTTAGAAAATGGGCCGCATACAGTATGTGAAAACACTACCAAAGAGTTTAAACTACTGGAATACGGTAACAGTTTTACTTGCTGTAAAACACTACCAAAGAGTTTAAACTACTGGAATACGGTAACAGTTTTACTTGCTGTAAAACACTACCAAAGAGTTTAAACTACTGGAATACGGTAACAGTTTTACTTGCTGTAAAACACTACCAAAGAGATGGAACTACTGGAATACGGTAACAAAGTTACTTGCTGTAAAACACTACCAAAGAGATGGAGCTACTGGAATACGGTAACAAAGTTACTTGCTGTAAAACACAACCAAAGAGATGGAACTACTGGAATACGGTAACAAAGTTACTTGCTGTAAAACACTACCAAAGAGATGGAACTACTGGAATACGGTAACAAAGTTACTTGCTGTAAAACACTACCAAAGAGATGGAGCTACTGGAATACGGTAACAGTTACCTGCTGTATATTTCAATGCTGAGCTTTTACATGTTGATTATTTCAACAACAATACACATTGTTCTAAAACAAACAAATGTGTGTCTTTGTTTCCGTCCACAACTGATTTTCCCTCAAGTGCCATCTCATCACATCATCAACTGTAGATGAAAACTGTGTATATGATGACAACCTGGTTGGAATGACCACGGACAGTGGCAGTCGTCATGCAGCACTTTGTGTCCTGTAAACAATAGTTACACTGTTCGCACACACTGAATAAACTGTTTTCTATTTCAATGTGCTGTTGATGGTGGTGTCGCTCTCTCTGTCTGTCTGTGGCTTGCTGCAGCTGTTGGAGTTGTGATGTCATTGTTGCTAGTTGGGCCGCATGACTTCTTCTCTGTTTTGTAAACAGTCGCCTGATTACATAGAAAGTGATGTATTTTTCCATGGGGTAAACTGTTGTAAAGACAGGGGGTGGTTATTGGAGCCTAAGAGGAGACGAACCAACAAATGTTTTATTGATTTAACTAGGCAAGTTAGTTAAGAACAAATTCTTATTTTCAATGACGGCCTAGGAACAGTGGGTTAACTGCCAGTTCAGGGGCAGAACGACAGATCTTATCAGCTCAGGGATTTGAAGTTGTAACCTTCCGGTTACTAGTCCAACGCTCTAACCACTAGGCTACCCTGCCGCCCCTCCACTCTAACCACTAGGCTACCCTGCCGCCCCTCCACTCTAACCACTAGGCTACCCTGCCTCCCCTCCACTCTAACCACTAGGCTACCCTGCCGCCCCTCCACTCTAACCACTAGGCTACCCTGCCGCCCCTCCACTCTAACCACTAGGCTACCCTGCCGCCCCTCCACTCTAACCACTAGGCTACCCTGCCGCCCCTCCACTCTAACCACTAGGCTACCCTGCCGCCCCTCCACTCTAACCACTAGACTACCCTGCCGCCCCTCCACTCTAACCACTAGACTACCCTGCCGCCCCTCCACTCTAACCACTAGACTACCCTGCCGCCCCTCCACTCTAACCACTAGACTACCCTGCCGCCCCTCCACTCTAACCACTAGGCTACCCTGCCGCCCCTCCACTCTAACCACTAGGCTACCCTGCCGCCCCTCCACTCTAACCACTAGACAACCCTGCCGCCCCATATCATCCGACCAAAGTGTTTTTTATTTGCTTCTTTTACAGCTGTGAATCTCTTCAGTTCTGAGGGAAAGTCCGCTTGTTCATTCAGGACTGGTGTGAACCCAGCCTACACACAACGTTGTCTCAACGTTGTCTCTACGTTGACTCCCATAAATGGAGTCTCACAGAAACGGAGCGAGTGGCTCGTCTCCAGACTTCAGTAGAATACAACAGGGCTACAACATGCAGCAGCCTGGACCTGGTCCCAGAGGCGGTCCTCGTCCTCAGGGCGACAGTAGCAGCACGTTCGGGGTGAGGATACAAGTCCAGGGGATTGAGGGTCATCCTTACGTTGTATTGAACAACGGGGATAGTAGAGCAGCTCTGCCGTCTGGTGGCCTGGAGAGCTACAGTAGAAACTGGGACCACCAGGAAGAGTCTGTCAACGCCCACAGCCAGTCTGATTACACCTCCATGGTGAATGATAGGCAATCTCCACTAGGAAGTCCCTATATGGAGCGATCTCCGTTAGGAAGTCCCTATATGGAGCGATCTCCGTTAGGAAGTCCCTATATGGAACGATCTCCAGTAGGAAGTCCCTATATGGAACGATCTCCGTTAGGAAGTCCCTATATGGAACGATCTCCAGTAGGAAGTCCCTATATGGAACGATCTCTGTTAGGAAGTCCGAATATGGAGCACAGTATTCCCAACCATGCTCGTGGAGGTTCTCTGACTGAGGTTAGGGAGGGTAGGGAATCACAGAGGATGCTGGCGTCCACCGTGTCCATGTTCGACTTCCAGGACTCAC
The DNA here is from genome assembly GCF_057628025.1 of Oncorhynchus mykiss. NCBI lineage: Eukaryota > Metazoa > Chordata > Actinopteri > Salmoniformes > Salmonidae > Oncorhynchus > Oncorhynchus mykiss. The sequence continues at coordinate 99,901,362 of NC_143023.1, read as the reverse complement.
ACTTACAGCAGTTACAGAGGACCATGCCGACATCTAATATCGGGTTGAACTTCCAGAGACACCCAGAGCTGCTGAAACCCTACAACCCAGACTGGAACAGCCTCAGCCCCCGCCTCTCCTCCAGCCGAAGACTCTCTGTTCCCCCCACTCAGACAACCTCTGTACCTAGGCCGGGACATCTCACCAGAGGTCTCCAGAGTGGAGCAGGAGCCGCCCTGACCCAGGGAGCAGGGTCTAGACCCGGACCAGCCAGGATCCCTCTGCCTGCTGAGGGTATAGAGAGAGCTCCCACCAAGACCCAAGGCCCGGGCCCTGCCCCTGTCCCAGCTAACGCCCAGACCCAAGGCCCGGGCCCTGCCCCTGTCCCAGCTCCCACCCAGACCCAAGGCCTGGGCCCTGTCCCAGCTCCCACCCAGATCCAAGGCCTGGGCCCTGTCCCAGCTCCCGCCCAGATCCAAGGGCCGGGCCCTGCCCCTGTCCCAGCTCCCACCCAGACCCAAGGACTGGGCCCTGTCCCAGCTCCCACCCAGACCCAAGGTCCGGGCCCTGTCTCAGCCCCAGGTCCCCACCACCATTCTTTTACCACCTTACTAAGTCCCCCAAGCGAGGTTACCAACGTCCCCAGGAGGTCCCCAAACGCAGTGGACACAGAACCCATCCCCTCCATAGGTAACCTTATCAACCAGTTCGACAGCCCCCAGCAGATGGGCCGAGCTGGGCCTAGGAGAGGGAGGATAGCCCCAGAGGACCGAAGGAGGTCACGCAGCGTGGACAGCAGGCGACAGTGTCACTCATACCCATTGGACCCCTCCAGCCCTGCCTCGGCCGTCAGAGGGACCAGGGGAGAGACTCCAGGGGGAGTCACCAGCGCTCCCGGGTCACCTAAGGGGAGAGGGGCCAACGGACCCTCCACTCTGGTGTTTAATAAGCTCCAGTGGGAGAAGGAGGAGGGGCCTACAGTTGTGTCACCTAAAGCGGGGAAGGTACGGTACAGAGTGGAGAAGACCTCCCTGAGCAGATCCAGATCTCTCAACCACACAGAGGAGGAGTCAAAGAGAGAAACTCAGGTAAATTGGTTTTAATAGTGGATATATAGTTTATTTATTTTGATTTAACCTTTATTTAACCAGGAAGGGCTCATTTGAGATTTGAAATCTCTTTTTCAAGAGCGTCCTGGCCAAGATAGGCAGCACCAAGTCATTATAGACAGACAACATGGAAAAACTACAAGTCATCTAGTAAAAAAAATAGAATTCACAAGAGTATAAACAAACTCCTAAAACAGCAAATTTAAAACATTGACGGGTTTCAGCCTCAAAATACTTAATCTGTGATTTAAAAACACCAATCGGGACAAGTTCTTCCAGTTTAAAAGTATTTTGTACGGCGTTCCAAGACGATGGCGCAGAGGGCATATAAGCCCTTTTACCAAATTCAGTTCGGACATTTGGAACAGTTGGCAGGGGAAAAAGTCCTGCTGAAGAAGAGGGAAAGCTTTTGTGAGAGACGAGGCACAACAATAAACAACAATCATCGGCATAAAAGTGAAGTTGCGCATTTTGCACATTATATATAGTACTACTACAGTAGTATGTGTATAGTACTACTACAGTAGTATGTGTATAGTACTACTACAGTAGTATGTGTATAGTACTACTACAGTAGTATGTGTATAGTACTACTACAGTAGTATGTGTATAGTACTACTACAGTAGTATGTGTATAGTACTACTACAGTAGTATGTGTATAGTACTACTACAGTAGTATGTGTATAGTACTACTACAGTAGTATGTGTATAGTACTACTACAGTAGTATGTGTATAGTACTACTACAGTAGTATGTGTATAGTACTACTACAGTAGTATGTGTATAGTACTACTACAGTAGTATGTGTATAGTACTACTACAGTAGTATGTGTATAGTACTACTACGTGTATAGTACTACTACAGTAGTATGTGTATAGTACTACTACAGTAGTATGTGTATAGTACTACTACAGTAGTATGTGTATAGTACTACTACAGTAGTATGTGTATAGTACTACTACAATAGTATGTGTATATCATAGTACTACTACAGTAGTAGGTGTATAGTACTACTACAATAGTATGTGTATATCATAGTACTACTACAGTAGTAGGTGTATAGTACTACTACAGTAGTAGGTGTATAGTACTACTACAGTAGTATGTGTATAGTACTACTACAGTAGTATGTGTATAGTACTACTACAATAGTATGTGTATATCATAGTACTACTACAGTAGTAGGTGTATAGTACTACTACAATAGTATGTGTATATCATAGTACTACTACAGTAGTAGGTGTATAGTACTACTACAGTAGTAGGTGTATAGTACTACTACAGTAGTAGGTGTATAGTACTACTACAATAGTATGTGTATATCATAGTACTACTACAGTAGTAGGTGTATAGTACTACTACAGTAGTATGTGTATAGTACTACTACAATAGTATGTGTATATCATAGTACTACTACAGTAGTAGGTGTATAGTACTACTACAGTAGTAGGTGTATAGTACTACTACAGTAGTAGGTGTATAGTACTACTACAATAGTATGTGTATATCATAGTACTACTACAGTAGTAGGTGTATAGTACTACTACAGTAGTATGTGTATAGTACTAATACAATAGTATGTGTATATCATAGTACTACTACAGTAGTAGGTGTATAGTACTACTACAATAGTATGTGTATATCATAGTACTACTACAATAGTATGTGTATATCATAGTACTACTACAGTAGTATGTGTATATTATAGTACTACTACAGTAGTAGGTGTATATTATAGTATTATTAAAGTATTTAGGTGTATATTATAGTACTACAGTAGTAGGTGTATATTATAGTACTACTACAGTAGTAGATGTATATTATAGTATTATTAAAGTATTTAGGTGTATATTATAGTACTACAGTAGTAGGTGTATATTATAGTAGAAACTATATATGTTGTATTGTTACATATACCGGATAGGTGTAGTGAAATGTGTGGTTTTACAAGAGGGGTGTCAAACTCATTCCATGGAGGGCCTAGTGTCTGCAGGGTTCTGTTTTTCCCCCCTTTTAATGAAACCCTCAACCAAAATGTAACCGTAAAAATGAACCCTTGCAAAACCTCACTAGTTATTATTCGAAGGAGCTCCGCCCCTAAACAATTTTGTATTGTAATCCAATTTGGCCTTGTTTCGGTGGTGGAGTTAATTGGAATAATGCCCAGTGTGCTTTGCAAGTGTTCATTTTTACATTTTTGGTAATTTAGCAGACCTTCTTAATACCCCATAGTGCTATCAGGCGTCTGCTACCAACACAGCAGATTTGGGGTAATAGGAGGCCACAAAACTGACCTGCTATTAAAAAAAAATATAATAATAGAAAAATATATATATATATTATAGTATTATAATATATTACAGTATATTGAAAATACTAATTTCATATAATTATATAATATAGTAATATATATAATAATAATATATAATATAATTATATATATATACAATAATAATAATAATTATTATTATATAATATAATCATATAATATTCCTTGATATTGTGTTGTGTTACCAGGTCATCACTCCAGATCTTTTGAAAGGTCAGAGGGGTCTGCAGCAGCTCTCCACTGAACCACAACGACCACATGAAGACGCCACTAAACAGATACTGTTCACTTACCTCAACGATGGGTAAATTTACACATGGAATATCTCAACCACGATTCGTTTCATGATTCTCTACTCGTTTAATCTTGAGCTGTGACAGAACCTCTGGCAAGATGCCAGCGAGACTGAGGGTCGGCATCAATTCTGATCCCATTCCGTTTAGGAACATTTCAAATTTCAGTTCACATTTGAATGACATCTATTCTGATCCCAAGTGACTATTACACATTTCATATATTTTGCCTGTAATGATATAACGGAGAGAATGTGAACGAGATCTGTTACATTCTGGTAAATGATTGCTGTTACAGCACACACACACACACACCAGTTCAGGAATGCCGAGTATGATGAACACATTTCCACAGTGCCAACAGTAGAATATCACTTTCATCTCCTCACCAGTAACACAAACTGGCAGAAATGTTGAATACTTTGAAGACACACAACCCCCCCAAAAAACAATTTGATATACCACGCTGAAACGTTAGAAGATGAACATCAGACAGATCTGGTCCTGAAAGAATATGAGGAAGCCTGGAAATTGAGGCTCTGTTAGGTACTGTGTGTGTAGCACAAGCAAAATCAATTATAGCCTTAATTATCTTACACACAGTATCTATATGACTGGTATGTTTTCTGTATGGTAGTTATATGACTGGTATGTTGTATGGTAGTTATATGACTGGTATGTTGTTATGTATGGTAGTTATATGTCTGGTATGTTGTTATGTATGGTAGTTATATGTCTGGTATGTTGTTCTGTATGGTAGTTATATGACTGGTATGTTGTATGGTAGTTATATGTCTGGTATGTTGTTCTGTATGGTAGTTATATGACTGGTATGTTGTATGGTAGTTATATGACTGGTATGTTGTATGGTAGTTATATGACTGGTATGTTTTCTGTATGGTAGTTATATGACTGGTATGTTGTATGGTAGTTATATGACTGGTATGTTGTATGGTAGTTATATGACTGGTATGTTGTATGGTAGTTATATGACTGGTATGTTGTATGGTAGTTATATGACTGGTATGTTTTCTGTATGGTAGTTATATGACTGGTATGTTGTATGGTAGTTATATGACTGGTATGTTGTATGGTAGTTATATGACTGGTATGTTGTATGGTAGTTATATGACTGTGGTATGCCGGGGAACTCTGTGTGATTGGTTGTTGTTATTCCCCCAGGACCACTGATTTATCCTCCACCACTCAGAAGAAGGTGACCCTGGTGTTTGACAGAATCAACCAACTGAAGTGGAAGACTGCAGAGAACGTGGAGGAGGAGAT